>NW_015386680.1:133631-224025 GCF_001527695.2 Protobothrops mucrosquamatus | reverse complement strand
AAGATGTCTGGAAGTTCTGCAAAGCACATAAGACAGAAGCCAAAATCCTGAATTCCTCACGGTGAACTTGATTTATGCAGAGCCTAAAACTCCACAGCGGCACAATCTCTTCCTCTTAGGAGATCAAAGCCAAAGACCATGTTTCCACTGGGGACACCTGTGGTTAAGAAGCAAAGATCTTATTGGTAGAGCAATATTTCTCAACCTCGACCACTTTAAGATGTGTGGACTTCATATGTGGACTTGCAATGTATCTTAACACTTCACCTAAGTTAAAAACGCAATAAAATATGAATGTTAAAGAGATCTATATTCAGATACCAATGTCTCTAGGCCATCTAAGTGGAGCATCGCTTATCTCAAAGAAATCAGAAACAGGACTGGTAGATGCCCTCAGCTTTCAGCCGGTGATGATGTGATCTACAGTTTGATGTGGGACCCCGCAGTCACACTGGGGGGAGGATACTGTGCCCCATTTATATAGTGAGTCCCGGCAGACTCCATGTGAGGTGCGAATCCTATTCAGGATTGTCCAATGCTGGCAAGGTCATTCAGAGTCTGGCACATTTTGCGTGGGATCACGTATTGGTCTTCCTGCGCCACCCAACAGGTGTTCACTCATCACAAGGGGCTCCTGAGACCATACCCATTTTTCCTACAGAGCAAGGACATTGATCCGTAACTAGTCAAAGGCCGAGCCAGAGAGTTGGTTTCTGGTACACCAGTAAAATCCCCTTTCTCTGAAAGACACAAATATGTTAAGGAGCACTTCCTGAACGGAGGCTACCAGGGTAGAAACCACGGAATGCCCTGAGCTACATCCAAAATTTGGACTTATTTTTTTTTAATCGAGTTCAACAAAACCATTGCATCCTGTAGCAGAGATAGCATTAATCAGAGACAAGTGCAAAGAGGAAAGGGCTTTATATTTTGCTGTTCCAGCTTCTGCTTCGTTATTATTGTTACTTTTTAATGTGGCAGCTAAGTATTGTTATTTTAACATCAGAATTTTGAAGGTATCCATCCCACGTTTCTTCTCACCCTGTTATACCCAACAACCTGATTGAGGCTGGTAAAACAATTGCACCGCTGGAGGAAAACCATAGAAACAACTTTGGGTTTCTGCTGCAATTTGACTAAAGACCAACATTGGATCTTGGGGGTCATTTACATCAGCCCCCTGCTCATCATAGGTACTCACTACACGGAATTCCTGTGTTTTATTAACTCCTTCCTGAAATGGTCTGCTCCACTGTTGAAGTGGAGACTCCCCTTAGGAGACTCTTCCGAGTGAAGAACCGCAATGGCTTAGAACAGTGATGGCGAACCTTTTAGAGACCGAGTGCCCAAACTGCAACCCAAAACCCACTTATGCATCATCGGGTGCCGGGTGGGTGTGGCCCATTGGGTGGGCGTGGCCCATTGGCTGGGTGTGGTTGTGGTGGTAACGGCAGACTGGGTGGGACTAAAAAGTTCAATCAATGAATTCCAACTTTGCAAGATCTTTTTTTTTTCGTGAGTTGAAATTGACTGATTGATTGAACCGGTTTTTTTGCACACGGCAGCGGAGGCCTAAAGCGAAAAGGTTTTATAAAACCCAGCTGAAGGCCGAGGACTGGGGCAACGGCGCACGTGCCCACAGAGAGGGCTCTGAGTGCCGCGTCTGGCACCTGCGCCATAGGTTCGCCACCACTGGCTTAGAGAGTTGTGTTTCTCAATGCTGGCAACTTTCAGATGGGCGGACTTTAACTCCCAAAATTCTCCAGCCAGCAGGATTGGCTTGGGAATTCTGGGAGTTGAAGTCCACCCATCTGAAAGTTGCCAAGGTTGAGAAACACTGGCTTAAAGCCTTACTTAGGTACTGCCTAATTTATTTCAAATGAGGTCCACCTACTTGGCAATGAAAGAGGACCCTCCTTCTCCTGCGTGGCTCCCAGACTTTGAAAGACACTTCCTCAGGAACAGCCTCTCGTGACTTTTCTCCTGATATTTAGGAAATCTGTAAAAAATATCCTCTCTTCTGCCTGACTTTTAAGCGTTTGGTAGCTTAGTATTTATTTGATGGCTTATTTTATCTGCAGTTTTAATTTTTCACAATATGTTTTGATGTAAAATTCTGGAAGGTCTCCAGGGTGCTTCTCAAGAGGGGAAAGGAGGGCTATAAAACCAATACTATAAAACAATTTTAAAAATTCAAATCAGCTTTTATCCTTCTGGGAAATGCAAATACCGAAATCCTCAGCTATCACAAACCACTGACAAATCAACTGGCCCTGCAGAGAATTCTGGGAACTGGAGTCCCAACTCCAGGGGGACAGGTTGGAGAAACCACAATTAGACACCTGTTTCCACAAAGGTTTGGTCAGCAGCCATTACCTATGGTAAGTGAGTCTTCACTTTCAAATAGAGTAAACGTTTAGATCAGAGTTTCTGGGAAATAAACCTAAAACAGGAAGTGGTGTTGATTTTGCGCCTTCTTGGTCAGCCTCTGGATGGCCAAATCAGGAAACCGATTGTTGAATGAGATGGGCTGTTGGGCACCTTGGCCTCATCTCCCAGGTTCTGCCCAGGGGCTTAGGATTCGCATTGCTTTGGACCGTCCGTGTTCACTTCCTCAGGATTTCGCTCTCCCACTTGTTAGTGCCTTCAACACTTTTTTGTGTAAATAGACGCCGGCATTTCAAAGCGAGGTCAGCCTGCTTCCCTTCTGTGCACACGGAGAGGGACGCCTAGGCCTTGGGTATGGCAAACGATCACACAAGGGACCAGTTGCTATGGTTGGGTTGCACTGAGGTTAGCCTGATGTGTGCCTAGATGTCTTCCAAACCCTCATTAGTCATATGGACACACTGTAAACCCCATCTTTAAAATTGAACCTTGCTTTTAAATCAATTCATTCTGTGGTGGAAGCCGCAGTGGCAGCTGAGATTCTGCTGATACGGCTTTCAGTTGGCTCTTCATGAAAGCAAAGAGAAGCCTTTGGTGGGGGGCAAGGAAGAAGAGGTATTAGGCAGAGGGGGGACATGGACTCCAGTTCTTAAGCCGAGTTGAATCCAACATAGCCCAGATGTGAGGAAATAGGAATGTGGGGGTCTTTCTCTCCGCACCCAACTTGTGAGCTTCAGATGCTGCTTTTAACAAAAACAGTGCATGGAAATGGAGTGGAAATGGCTCCCTGGGTGCCCCCGCCAAGAGGAATCTTGGTGTAGAGTAAGGATCTTCCCAACTGCAGGCCAAGATAGGAGGATTGAAGGAAGAGAAGAGAGCAGGATGTACGGGGGCATCAACTCCAAGAATGACTCAGGAGAACAAAAGGCAGAATAACAGAGCTGGAAGGGACTTTGGAGGCCTTCTAGTCCAACCCCCTGCTCAGGCAGGAAACCCTATACCCTTTCAGACAAATGGCTGTCCAATCTCATCTTAAAACCTTCCAGTGTCGGAGCATTCACTGCTTCTGGGGGCAAATCGTTCTGCTGGTTGATTGTTCTCACTGTCAGGAAATTCCTCCTTAGTTCCAGGTTGCTTCTCTCCTTGATCAGTTTCCATCTGTGGCTTCTTGTCCTGCCTTCAGGCGCTTTGGAGAAGAGGTTGCCCCCCTCTTCTCCAAAGCACCAGAAGGCAAGACAAGAAGCCACAGATGGAAACTAATCAAGGAGAGAAACAACCTGGAACTAAGGAGAAAGTTCTTAACAACTCAAGGTAATACTCAAGAGATATATCTGCCTTGGAAGTAGTCCAAGTTTCTAGTTTTATAATATTTCCAGATTAAAAATGTTCATCTAACACCAAAAATGTCATTAAAAAAGTACAACAAAGAATGTTCTTTCTGCACAAACTCTGAAAACTTAGACTGCCCAAGGAGCTGCTGATGCCGTTCTACAAAGGAATTATTGAGACTGTCTTTTGCACCTCTGTAACTGTCTGGTTTGGCACAGCAACCAAACAAGACAGACACAGACTCCAACGGATAGTTAGGACTGCAGAAAAAACCAACTGCAGCCAGCCTGCCTTCCACTGAGGACCTGTATCCTGCACGGGCCAGAAGGAGGGCTGAGAAAAATGTCTGCAGACCCCTCACCTCCTGGACATCAACCCTTTCAACGTCTTCCCTCCAGGCGATGCTATAGGGCGTTGCACGCCAAAACAACCAGAGACAAAGAGAAGCTTCTCCCCCCATAACCATCACTCTGCTAAACAACCAATTCCCACAACACCCTCTGTGCCCTACTAGGATGTCAGACCACCTGGTAGAGGGCAGTATTACCTCTTACGCTTCTCCTCTTTTCGTCTTTCCTATTTCCTAAGCTTCTTTTGACTATAACTGTGTTGTTTGTACCTCAAGATTTATGTTGATTGCCTTCCTTTAGTATCTATTATGATTTATGTTGTTTGCTTATTTAGTATCCTATGACTATCACTAAGTGTTGTATCTTATGATTTATGATTGTATTTTATGATTATGATCAATATTTATCCCTTGTTGCTTATATGTACACTGAGGGCTTCTGCACCGGAGACACATTCCTTGTGTGTGTCCAGTCACACTTGGCCAATAAAGGATTCTATTTCTATTTATTATTTCTACTCACCAATATCATTTTTATGAGAGTCGGTGGCTAAAGTTAAATAGTCATTTCCCCTCCCCCCCAACCCAAATGCCTCACAGGGTCGCTGTCATGGGGAAACTATGTAATGTACTATAATCCCCCACCCCAAATCCTGCTACTTTTTAAGAGAAAGAGGCTCTCTAAAGCAGGAATGTCCAACCCTGACAGCTTTAAGACCTATGGACTTCAATTCCCAGAATTCCCCAGCCAGCCATGGGAAAGACTGGACACCTCTGCTCTAAAGGGAATATCAATCTCTGTAGTCTTCAGGGGCATCTGAGTGAGCTTCAGGCTAAATTCTGGAGGCAATTAGTACCAGCTTTTAGTATTTATATCTTTTCTCCTGTTCTCTCCATTTCTTTTCACTTTAGCGATCAAGTCTAAGTCACTTCAATAGCAAGTAGGAACAAGACGAGAAGCTCAGAAGGCCCCCTGGGAAATTGTCTACCCCATGAGATGCACTAACCTGATACGTGGTCTATTTTTACTTTAAGCTAATTAATTCTGTCTTCTTGGGCATAGGTCCCCAGTAAGAGTGCTTTTCCAAAAGCCTACGATTTTTTAAAGAGGTGTGGACTTCAACTCCCAGAATTCCTCAGGCAGTATGAGAATTCTGGGAGTTGAAGTCCTAGCATCTTAAAATTGCTGAGGTTGAGGGTCACTAGACTACATAATCCTTGTGGTTCCTTTCAGCTCCAAAAGTATTATTCTAAATAGTATTTTCTTTCATTATGTTGATCGCAGTCAGTCCCATTAATGAGTAGTGGCTTTTTGGTTCTTTTCAGCATTAGGTAAACAAAAATATTGCAGGGGAAAAATTGTTGAATGACAATTTAGTATCTCAGATACAATATTTAGCTCCTTCCATAACAAAACTAATAATTGAACTTTATTTTCCCTACAAGTTATTCAATATGGTAAGAGCTACATGAACATCTACATTCTTGGAAGACCTGAATTTCTACACTCTTAAAAAAGGGACTAAAATAAAGCTTGAAGCTGGAAAAAGAGTACGATTAATCTCCTGGGGTTTTTTTTTCTTTTTGCTAACCCTTGAAGCTCAAAGAAAATAATGAAGCCTTGGTCTTAAAAATGTGAGTCTAGCTAAACGGTCAAAATGAGACAATGCAGAAGGCATAGAAACCAAAACTCACTCTGCTGGTGAAATTAAAACAACTCAATAAATAGAAATGCCTCATTGCCATAGATCAGCGTTATTAATCCACAGCAGGAGAGCAATTACGCAGAATGCACACATTAATGAAGTAGAAATTTTGCCTCTAGCATGCCTGTTTTTCATGAAAAATAGTTCTCAAGTTGTGTCATCTACTTACAAAGAGCACATGTTGTTTCACTATCAGGATGTGCCTAGACCTCATGAAAGCCCAATATGAAAGGGGTAACAGCCAACACACAATAATTTTGAGGAAGAGGTTGGGGAGTCTGCATAAAATATGTAGTGTCTGGAATGTTGCTGTATCACATAAAGCCACAAGCTAGAATATTGGTTTATTTCTCTCTCACTTCTCAATTCATTAGCAACCTCAATTCCTACACTCCTCAACAGCCTGACTGCTAGGAGGTTGGAAGCTTCTTCTGAGACTCTTCCTCCTATGTTCTACTCCAGCCATCCAGAAAGTGGGGGATACAGCTCAACTCCCGTCTCCTGCATTGTTTCAGCCTTTCTCTCCCAGATACTTCTGGAGTGCAGTCCTGGGCATTTTGCTGGAAGTTTCGCATAGAATTCGCACCAAGAGAAAGTGTCTGCTCATTATCCAATCTACAGTCTTTGGATCATGTTGATACTTGATGCTCAAGCTGCAACATTTTGAGCAATTTCACCTTTGACCTAGCACTATTTTAAGTTGACTTGTGAAAACCAGATGGATAATTAGAATTCAAAATTTGGTTGCACAGATTGGTGTGATGTGTGGTCAAAATTAGTACAACACTTAATGAATTCAGCCATGGGTCATTAACTATCAACTGCTAAATATCATCTATCAGCTACATTTTGTGCACCAGGGGTATTACTGGAGAACAGGATAGGAAGCACCCATCCATCATGTAGCTGCCACCTAAATGTACCAGAAACGGGGGGGGGGGGGAGATAGAAAGGGAGAATATTGCAGCGGTAGATGAAGTTATTTTCCCTTGTTCAAAAACATGCAGACTATTGGAGATCAAGTAATTGCTATGATGGTAAACCTGCTAATCTAGTTTTCTCCTGATTTAACATCTAATTTTAGACAGGCAGTTCCGCATAGATAAGTCCACGTTTTCTCTTGCTGCTGTGGAGGAAAAATGCTCCCGGGCGTGTGGTTGTGAGCCAGGGATGCCACACAGGTGGGACCTCGGGGTAGAGGCCCAGCGCCTCACTCGACGGCAGAAACAGCAGAAGGCCCTCAGATTTAGCAAAGCCGACGTTCCTCGTTTTTCAGCAAGGGAGCAACACGTGTGAACAATTCAAAACAAGGCAGGAGTTCAAAATCACCTAACTGCAAGATTAGGACCCCCTCATCCTTGTCTGCAATTTCTTTATAAGGGCTGAGCTTCAAAAATCTTTTTACTGTTTCTTTCCATTCACTTGTTGGGATTTATTTCCATTTCATTTTAAACTCTCTCAAAAAAGAATAAGTCCCATTTCAGTGGAAATTCACTTATTTTTTTTCATTAATCTCTATGACATCTATCAATCAAATCTTTCTTATGGTCACGGACCAGCACAAGAGGGGTGGGATACAAGCAATTTTAAAACATTTTTAAAAGCGTACACACAGAGACACACACAGACACTGTTTTTTTTCTTTGTACAATCCTGTACTCCCTTCATCTGGGGAGGTAGAGTCAGAGCGACTGAATGTGGCTGAGCCTTTGCTGGCCGGTTGCCCTTTCTGACGCCTACACAGAGTTTGCGGGCAGATATTTTTTTTCTTTGTGCCCTGATAGAGAAACATCTGTCGCTGCCGAGGATTGAACTCTCAACCTTCCGAGTGGGAGGCAAGAGTCTTCACCACTAGGCCACTGCACCGCTTGTATACATACTAAACTCTTTTTTTTAAAAAAAAAACCCTATAAAATGGGTATAACCTAATTATTACTTGTTTATATACCACCCTTCTTACGTTGGTCTATGACTGTAATAAAGTTTTGATTGACTATAGTCTCGTTTATTTATTTTATATTCCACATTTAGTATTTGTCTTTTAAAAAATATTTACTCTAACAATGGGGCACATCCATCATGATGGAAACATGGGCTGTTGGATGGTGGGCCACAGTCACTGATCTGCCCACTGGGCACCTCCAGATAAGCCCCCGGAGCCCCCAAGCTTCCTTCTGAGGCAGCTGTGAAACTGTCTGGTTTAGGAAACTGACGTTACTGAAATCGGGTTGCTTGCACTTGGGTATTAGATGTGCTGGATTTGATTTTTTTTTCTCCCCTCAGCTTTGATTCTCTGGGTATCATTTATGTCATTTTATATATTTTGGAGAAATCAGCTGGATCTGAGATTGGCAGATAAAAAGACAAGAAAAAGCAAACAGAATGAAGCACTTATCTTATTTTAAAAGATTTCTTTGGGAAGCAAAATGTGAAATGGAATCATTAACAAAATTAGCAATTGCCCTTATCCTTGGATTATCCTCAGTAACGAGAAGGAGAAGAGGAAAATGCCCTTTTAAGATTTGCTGCCAAGAACAACCCAGATGACAGACTGGAAAAAAAAAATCAAACCAAATTAACATGCCATCGCTTGTGGCTGAACCACGATACATCGCTGGCATTTTGCTTGTGTAGTGATTCCACTGGTGTTTTGCATTACATGGCAAAATCATTGGTTTCCTCAGAAAAGAACGGGGTAACGTGCCAGATGGTGCATCTGGAGAGAAGAACAAGCAGCCTCAAATGATAAAAAGGAGGAATCTGATGCATGCTGGCTGGCTTTCCAAAAGAGGACACCCCTCACCACCGCCTTTCTTTGGAAAGAAAAGGTCATGCTAAATTCAGTTGTAAGGCAGGCAAAATCTTTTTACACTTTTTAAGATGGGCTGCATTTTCTCTGTTAGGTTTAAGGATGGTAAACTCCAGGTCTGGCATTTGATACTGGACAAGCATACAAATCTGACCTGTTTAGTAAGATCCAGATGGTGATGATGTTGCCCTCCCAGAGGTCTGCCTTTCCAGGTCGGGTCAACAGCCTTAATGCTGTGGCTGGGGAGGGAATGCGGTTGTGTTAATGTTGCATATGACCAGAAACTGCCCGAGACAGCCGGAGATATCAATGCTTTTAGGTTAAATTGAGCTAAAAGTTCGAACTCGGCATTCTGCTGGTCAATCCCTCCTCGATGTCATCTTGAGGTTAATGACCTGGCCTCCCAGGGTAGGGTGACTTCGATAACTCCATCCTCTCAGGATTGCTTCAGGTGGAGGTTATATTGTAGATGTTTTAACAGATCCGATCACATTGTAAGCTGCCAAGTGTCATTGGATTACAGGGGTGGGGTGACAAATTTCAAAAATAAATACACACTTTGTCTCTTTCTCTCTCTCTCTCTCTTTTGGGAACAGAAGCCAAGAAGGTGTTATACTAAGAGCCAGAAACTATAGCTCGCATTGCCAAGTTTATGCCTTTTAATGAAATGTGTTAGCTTGAAAAGACGATACCAAACTCTTCCTGATTTCTGGCTATCATAGACTATCAAGGTTCCCCTACAACTGTTACAAAAGGAAAATGGAATCCATATATTTTTGAGTCCTTGGTGCTCTCTGAGCTAGGACATTTGCCTGCAGATGTTTCATTACCCAACAAAACATCTGCAAGCAGACAGCCTACCTCAGAGGGCACCAAAGGCCGCGCAGTTCAACCCTGAGCAACGGGGATTCTCTTTTATTGGAATCCGTGTTCTTGCCACATTCAACCCAAATGTCTGAACAGGAGAGAATCAACGTAAGATTCCTGTCTTCTCTGCTTCTCCCTGTCTAGGCCTTTCTGTTCAAGACTGAAGCGTTGGTGGGAAAGGTCCATGGAACAGCTGCTGCAAAGGTTGAGGTACCACAGCCAATCGCTTAACTTAAAAGGGAACCATAACTTGCTTCCAGCACAAACAGGTTGTGTTCTAGGATGCCAAGCATGAAAAACACCCTCCCCCCATCACTGGTTCCTGCTTTCTTCTGCCCTTAGCGCTACTCGTGACCCAGAATGGCATATTCAGAGATCCTACTGCTTCCTAGTTTAACTGTTTGAATGACTTAATTCCGTTTTAAATCTTCAGTGTTAACAGCAGAATTTAGGCTGGAAACTAAGCAAAGAAACCAACCAGCTCTTTTCTTTTTAATTGTTAATACAAATCGTTTTGGTACTTCCAAGGGCTGATAGGGTTCATTTTTTTTTCCTTTTTTCCCCCAGCAAGGACTTTGGAGGTATATTAATAATGGTATTTTTATCATATTTACTTAATTTACATTAAGTTAAGCTAGCTCATGGCTCATTTTGAGAGAACTATACAGTATCGTGTTTCAAGCTGGATATTGAAATATTTCAAGGAAGGAACAGGTCAAGTTAACCAATCTATTTATTTTAAGCCCAAATATTTTTGAATGAATTGCGATAATCCCCATATTAGCATCCTTTCTACTGAATAAGGGACACAATCCAATTCAAATGCATCCTGGTCAGGCCAAGCACGTGGAACAGTAGATTGTGTATTGTGTATTTGGTGGAACTTTTACAGGAGTTGATCCATAGTTTATCTACACTATGGCTGTATAGCCCTGGAGTTTGAGAAATGAGTGTACAAACTCTTAAAAGCAGTTGCATCTTTCCTCAGGATCCTGGGTACATTCTAGCCTTCAAAATCATGCCAGTGTTCACTGCAGTGACAGCGACCTCAGCCATTTTGGATCAGATCACCAACCTCACGAGGGTCACCTAATCCTAGATTCTACTTCTTCCTTGCCCAGGTTACTGTACCTATACCTTGCACGCACACAGATGCATGCTGATTGCCCAGGTTACTGTACCTATACCTTGCACGCACACAGATGCATGCTGAGATATATATATATATATATATATATTCATGCTTGCAGGTTCTACTATTTCCTCTGCAGAACTTCAAAGCGGGAGAAAAATGAGCACAGATTATACATTAGTGGCTTGGAAAGAAGAGAAAAAGCAAGGAGGCAAAGTGGCCAACTCAGTCTTCAAGCTGGTCTCCACAGCACTTTTCTCCTCCTCCTCCTCCTCCTCCTCTTCCACCAAACGCGCCCACGCCCTTGAGAAACTCCTGTCCCCAGCGTGACCTACACATTTCCAGCTGGCAAAGCCTCTCCTGGCCTTCCCCACCATGTCAAGAAGGCAACTGCATGTCAAAAAGGAGGAAAATATTTGATCACCCTAACTGAGCTTCAACATAAACAAAGGCAAACTGAATAACACAAACATGTGGAGCAACGGAGGAGGAGAAAACCCAAACCACTTGAAAAGCCAGAACTGTTTCCAATAAAGGCCCTCCCTGAGATTCAAGAACCCAAACCCCAGCAGGGTCAAGTTCCCCCCAGCCCCCTCCCCATTTCCGAAGCACCACCCCCAGCTCTGGGCTTCACTGTCTTGTCCCTGACCCCGACTCTTGTGGTGGGGCCTGTGGAGCGCGAAGCAGCTTTGCCGTAACCCCAAAAGGGAGCCGGCAGGGAAGAGACCCACAAGCTGAGGAAGCCGAAGTGGGCCAGGAGCGACGGGGCTGGCTTTTCCCCTGCGGGAGAGCTGCGAGGAGGAGAAGGGCGATTAAGCACACGGCTGGAAGGGCTGTTTCGGAACCGTTCCCGCCTCATGGAGGAGGGGAAGCAGCAGCAGCAGCAGCAGCAGCCTGGCTTCCCTCAGCTTCTTTGGCCCTGAGGGTCTCTGACCGGCTCCTGATAAACACTCAGCCACGGCCTCCAACCTGCTTGCCTCGGAAGCCTCCTCCCGATCCCTCCCCCCCTGGCTCCCCACAGAGTTTGCTGCTGGGATGAGGCGCTGGAGGGTGGGCTTCCCTCTTATTCTTGAGCCAGCCACCCTGCATCCTCCCTGATGCGCCAGGGGGCCAAGCTGAGGGTCCCAGGGGCCCATGCTTGACTGAGCCAGAGGCCTGGCAGGACGACTTTACGCTTCCGCTCCGGGCAAAAGGTTTCCTTTGGCAGCTGCTGCCCATTCAGGTGGACGGCTGGGACCTTGCCCCAAACACTCTGCAGAGCTCTCTGGGCCAGGGGCACCTGCCAAGGAGGTCAAAAGGTCAAGATGGCCATGACTGGGCATCAAAGCCCCACCCCTTTTCATTCATCCCAACAGATATAAAAATGGGGGGGGGGTGTTTGACCATGTGAATGCAGCCACCATTCTGACTTCTTTAACACCCCTCCTCTATGAATGCCCCCCTCCCCGGACTACACATAAAGCTTCCCCCGTTGTGAGAGAGCCACACAAGGTAGGGAGGCCTCACAGTGTTTTCCAATGGATCAAAATCCACCGATTTTTAGAGGCCAGATTGGGCACAATCCCAGTGGAGCCGAGAGCCCTGGAAGGAGACACTGAGAAGCGATTACAGGAGGAGGAACAAGGGCAGAAAGACCCCTTGAGCCCTGGGAGAGGAGAAGGCGCTAAGAAGGGGCTGGGCCTCCCTCCTTCTGGGAGGGCAGCTGAAAGACAAGCAGGCTCGCAGATTCTGTTGCCAAAGCCCAGCTCAGTGGGGTCTAACCATCCTCTGGGGTCGGTTTCATGATCTGATCTACTCCATAATGCTGACAGTCAGCCATCAGTCTCTGTTTAAGACACCTTAAGGTAGAATAAGAATAACTGGGACAAATTGTTTAGGATTTCTTTTCTTTCATTTAATCATGTCCAATTCTCAGAGAACGTCTGGTCAAATCCCGGCAGTTTTCTTGGCAAGGATTGCCATTGGCTATTGCCTCCTTCCTAGGGCTGAGAGAAAGTGACTGGCCCAAGGTCACCCAGCTAGTCTCGTGCCCAAGGGAGGAACCAGAATTCATGGTTTCCTGATTTCTAGCCAGGGGCCTTAACCACTGCACCAAACTACCTCTGGGGTCAATTTAACAGACTGTCAAATAAGATGAATTCAAGAGATCCTAATCAAATCCTGATCCCCATCCCTGTCAATGGTTGTTTTGCCCTTCTCCTTTTGCATGGAAATGAGAAAGAAAAAGCAGCAACTAAAATGAAGAAGCACCACAGCCTGAAATGAGGACTTCAGATTTTACCCAGCTGCCCTAACAATTAAACATTAAGGCTCACGAGGATGAAATTTGAGGCTCATGTTGTACTTTCTTTTTAATTGGGTGAGGGTTGTGAGTCCTTCAAAAAATGCAACAACTACTGTTCCAATAACCACGAGGACCCTGCGAAACCTTCACAACTCCATTCACTTTTAAGATAATGAAAAACGTAAGATTTCTGTCGTAACGCCGATTGTGTTTTGCAATGCTTCAGGGTGGCAACATGGCTGTAGAGTTAATTAAGGCTTATAGGACTTGCGGGGAACAGCTGGATGTGAAGACTCTCCATTCCCTGTGAGGGTCAGTGGCCAGGCGGTTCTCTGAGGACTGCCCATTTTGGCGGGCTGCAGAAATGTCAAAGGTAGCAAAAGGGAGAGAGATACTATGAAGATGGTGCCAGAGAAATACATCAAAGAATGAGGGCGATGGGCAAGAATTCTATCAATGCCATTATGTTTATGCCAGTGTTTTATGATCCGAACTTGAAAGAGTATCCCTTTAAAGAGTCAGAATACTTCTTATCCGCAGCCACAGTGGACTCCTCCTCTCCCTTAGGACAATAGTTGTCATTGACAGGAGATACAGAAGTTCCTCTAAACAGGCACCAGCAATAAAATCAGTTGCCAATAAAATAAAATAAAATGCAGCAAAACTAGAGAAAAGGTCAGAGAAGATGGCTAAGGGTTTTCTTTGTAGCCTGCTAGTTCTAAAAAGCAAAATAGATTTCTTTACAGTATAATTGGCTCTGCAATCAAGACTGGAGACAGACTACCAAATTGTTGACACACCTGGACAAAATGGGAAAATGTATTTTTTCCAGCATATTCTGGATGAGAAAGTTATGTAAAAATGAGACCTGTTTGTTTGCTTGTTACCCTGTTCAGAACAAATGGCATTAAAGAGGCCTAGAATATTACTTATTAAGAAAAAAGTATAAAATATTTTTCCCACCAGATGGTCTCTGGTCCCAAGGGAAGGGTGTTCACCAGGGGGAGAGGGTGTCAAAAAAAGTCACGATAGCTCTGGCAAACAAACCTAATCTGTAAGATATGTGCTTTTACTACTTTATCTTGATCATAAAAATCGCCTGGATTATGGGCACCTTTGCTCATACTGGCCCCGTTAAGTCAAAGATGAAGGAGAGCTGCAGGGTTTCATGGTTATTGTTAAATCCTGCAAAATTTGGAAATGTAGGAGGAACATTAACAGGACAATCCCTTCTTGGAGGATTCTCCTGCTCCCTCTAAAGGGTTGGAACAGAGGATCCTCGTGGCCCTTTCTGGTCCACAATTCTTTTATCCTGTAAAAACAGGTTCTCTTCCATGGTCCTTGCAACCTCACCCGCCTCCCGCTTCCCCTGGGAGGAGAAGAAAATAAACAGATCAGCCAGAGATGGCGGTTAGGATCGAACGTTAGGAAGAGGGGAAGAGCCACTGCACCGTGGAAAGACTGAGCCAGAAGGACACTAGCTTCCAGATCAGGATCTGGCAGGACAGCCCGGATCCTCCGACACTTTGCAGTTTAGCTCGGTTCCTCAGCTAGACTTGGCAGAAGGCTCCAGACAAACATCCACAGAGAGGAATCCTCAGGAGATCGTCTCTCGAAAGGCTGGGAGTCACTTTTACAGAATGCAGGACAAGGGAGTTGGAAGGGACCTTGGAGGTCATCTAGTCCTGCTCGAGAATCTTCCTCTCGTCCTCTCAGATTTGGCGTCGTGCTCACTTGGCTTGGAAGAGAAACTCCTGTAGCACGTTGGCCTTGTGACCGTTGCTGGCCTGGGAACTGCTGGTTCCCATCGCCTCTCAGTTTGGCAGCCCGCTCTGGGAGGGGAGGGGAGGCTGGCCTGGATCCCTGTGCCCAGCCAGTCACCGGATGGACGCACCCAGTTCTACGATTCCCAGCAATATCAGGATGCCGACATTTTCTCATGTCTTTCGGTGGTTTAGGGGTCTTCTGATCTCTTGAGTACCAATCATCAATTTAGTTACACAAGCTTTTGTGGGATACAGTTTAACTTATATCTGCCCATAAATGGTACCAATCCATGCATTTTAGGATCAATTCAGAGATTATGTTCAATAGGATGAACTCAGAAATCATGATCCATCATTTCTTAAAGCAGTGTTATTCCAAATAAGCTTGAGATAGACGAACAGAAGCATTCTTCCTCAAGGGTCCGTTCATCCTTTGTATTGAAAAGTGTTTTTGATAAGCCACGTTTGCTGAACTATTTTATTTCAAGTCACAGATTTGAGCCTTTTAAAAATGTGAAGACGCCTTTTATGATCTCATCAACATGAATTATCTGCTCATGTAAGTCCAGTTGAAATTAAGGCAGGAAGACAAAGTTGGACAGAAATTATAAGACCTTTGTGTCAATATTTGCATACATTCTCACCAAACAGACTAATCCTTTCTTTGCCAAGTAATTTCTTCAGCGTGTGTATTGTGCCAAAATGGCTGAATATATACACATAGCAAGAGATAGTAACCTGACCTGTAACATAGTCTTGTAAACAAATGTTTTCAGAATCTGTCTCCAAGGGACTAGAAAGTATGTAGGAAGTACCTTAGTTTTCAAATTTAAGGCAGAGATGTGTAAGCCTATTCCCAGAAGATGTTTTCAATTCAAAAAGCAAATTTATTTGACAGCTAAGTAACCCCACCACACTTTAATCAGATTTTATTTTCTATTTTACTCATTCAAAACAATCTAAATATTTTCCAAGAAACACTTTCTATACTTTCGCAGTATTAGTCCTATCTCTGAAGACTATTCAAGAAGGACCTTAACTGCAGGTAAAATCAACATTCATTCAAATATTGTCTCAGAAAGACTAACTGGAACACAGTCTGAAAAACCTGAAATGCTTATATTTAATTCCATTTATTTCCAATGTGGCTTGAGACTCGGGTTACTTCTGCTCCATGATTCTGCCAAAACAGAACATTCCATTATTAAAATGCTCTCTTTTCACAATTTAAGATATGAAGACGTTTTCACCCGCACTTTTTAAAACTTTGAGTCTTTGTTTATCTGTTTATTAAAAGTCTATGCTTTCCATCCCACTGATACAGCAATTCCAATTTGTATGTGGTTTCTGAGATTTCAGCTGGCTTTTTAAAAATTGATCTAAGCTTTAGTCTAAAAGTGTTAGACTAAATAGGAAATAAGAAATTTTTGAAATGACATTAATGTACATTAATGCAGCATTTCTCCAGTGTATTCCCTAATATATCTAATCTGTTCGGTACAAAATATTTGTTGTTTTTTACCTAGAACTAAGGAGAAATTTCCTTACAGTTAGAACAATTAACCAGTGGAATAACCTGCCTCCAGAAGCGGTGAATGCTCCAACACTGGAAGTTTTTAAGAAGAGACTTGACAGCCACTTGTCCGAAATGATATAGGGTTTCCTGCCTGAGCAGGGGGTTGGACTGGATGACCTCCAAGGTCCCTTCCAACTTTATTATTATTACCTTTATCTTTATTCTTTTATTCATTTTACTGTAATTTCTTTTGGTTGTTGTAAGTTGCCCAAAGCCAATAAATTTGAGTGATGTATACAAGTTTGATTTATTATTATTATATGGGTAATTTACAATTAGATTCATAGTCAAAGTCTAGTGAAAACTTAATTCAGACCTAAGAATCATTAAAGTAGCATCTGAGGATATTATGGACAGTTCCAAGCAGGATTTATTTATTTATTTTTGGTAAAAATTAGGGTGTTCAGGGTTGATACATTCAAAGTTTCTAAATATTGAAGTCCTTTTGGTATTGTTCCAAAAGTTCCAGTCATAACTGGCATAAGAGCAGATTTGTTTTTCCATAAGCATTCATTTTTGATCTGAAAATTCCAGTATGTCAAAATTATTAGTACTATTATTTATTTAATGCACTGAAGTATTGTAAATCACATAAAATCTATGCAGCATACAAATGTGAATTAATAAATCAACTAGGTGGAGGAAAGCGGTTTGTGAGGTAAAAGCTTCTCCAGTGGCTCCAAGCGTATGGAAACAGCCTTCATGAATAACCCATCCGACCGTCTGGGGTGAATTGGAGAGCAACCCCCTTCTGCTAAACAGAATGAAAGGGCATTTGGACACCCAGCGTGGCTGTTCAAGGACGGACCAGGAGGACAAAAAGAATATCCATTCCTCCCAAGAGAAGGAAAGGCCGGCTGGGACCAATACCAATACCGCGTCTTCTGTGGGATGGCCTTGCCCTTTCCCCCCCCGAAGCACCAGTCCGTCACAATGCAACCCGCTGGGCTCTGGGCTCTCTCTTCTGCCACCGATTCCTGGAATCTCCCCAGGAGATCAGCTAAACAAGGGCCAAGTTTTTAAACAAACCAAGAGTTTAATTGAGGAGCCCACGCAGAAAGAGAAAGCCCGCCCGCCCGACGGAACAAGTCATTAGAAAGCAGCATATTTAGAAGTTGGCCTTCAAAGAGGAGCAGGAGGAGCTGAGGAACACGTCACACCTGGAGCCTCAATATTCCTCCTTTCATAAGATCTCTTGATGAACTGGGTAGTATTTGGCTGCACCCTGTGAAGAGCCTTTTTCCCAACAAGCTGTTCCCAGGGTGTTGAAAAGCTGTCATTCATAAAAAACGATGGAGGGGGAGGGAGGAGTTCAGAAGGCCGCTGGGGCTGCAAGGGAAGAGGCGGAACAAGGCCCTACGCAGGGCGAGCACCTGTTCGGCCGCCCCCGACGGGAGCAGAGGAGGGGGGGGGAAGAGAAGAAAACAGAAAATAAGCAAGCAACTTGTTCTTCTGTCCAAAAACACATTTTATCCAAGAATTCTGCATTATCCATTATCCTCCAGAAGGAAAGAATGTTAACTCAAACTTGCAGTATGTGTTTATCTATATGGAGAAAAGGGGTTGGATCCAGAGAAAGGGATCCCTTTTAAATATCCCTTCGTTTCACAAACATCAGTTTAGATCTAACTTTAATGAATGCCAATTATGCTCTATTTTTTGAAATTAACCTTTAATTTTCAATACTTGTAAAAATAGTTCTTTCCTAATTTTAAATATAAACATAAAAAAGGTAGGGTAAGGGGCAGTCTTCCGATTAATTGTACGACCTGGTATAATTTTGTGCAATTATTTCAATTTGATTTTTCAAAAAGCATATTGATATTAGAGTCTGGTACTGAATTGTTGATGCTTTTTAACTTTGGTGTTGGGAAAGACTCCAGATAAAATCAGGGACGGACAAGAAAATAAGGAAAAAATCAACCCAGAGCTCTCCCTTGAGGCACAAATAGCAAAACTCAGGTCGCATCTGGGACACCTTCCGCAAAGGCCCGGCTCTCTGGAGCAGGCGGCAGTGATGGGAAGGGTGGCAGGAGGGAAAAGGGGATAACCGCAGCAAGATGGGGGGACGTGGCTGTCGTGCGGGCTTGGGAAGTCCCGAAGGACCAGGCTTGAACCTCCTGGAGAGAGACTCTGTCCATATCAGGAAAGAGACCTTACAGCATTCTGGGCAGTCATCTGATGGGAATGGTCTAGGGCAGGGGTAGTCAAGCTATGCTGACTCAGGAATTCTGGGAGTTGAAGTCCACGAGTCATAAAAGAGCCGAGGTTGCCTACCCCTGGTCTAGGGTCTCCTGCCTGAGCAGGGCGTTGGACTAGAAGACCTCCAAGGTCCCTTCCAACTCTCTATTATTGTTCTATTATTTTGGTTGATATCAACTTGATGGCATGTAATCAATCAATCAATCAATCACCTAATTTAACACACCTTTGCTGTGATGAGAAAGTTTCCAAGAAAAAAAAATGGTTTCCCAAAGACACACTAATATTTAAAGTCTATCCAAACCTTGGATCAACAATGCAGGAAATCTATTAACCTTTTATCTTAGTGGTTTAGGTCTCCTTTATTTAATGAAACCTAAAGTTCAAATACAATCAAACAGTGTAGAATATAGCTAGAGAAACAGTCATAAAAGTGAATAAAAGAAGTTGTGGTTAAGACTTAATCTTCACTGAATAGTTTATTCTGGTTTTTAGAGAAGTCACAATGTTCACAAGTGGTAGCTGGGGAATTCTGGGACTTGAAGTCCACACATCCTTAAGTTGCCAAGGCTGAGAAACAAGGTTGCTGCAAACCAACCAACCAGAAATCCTCAGCGGGGTTTCCCTAAAATTTCTCTACTTGGGGGGGGGAGACACCGCTTGGCCTGTGGCCACACAAAAGCCAGAGCAATTCACCAGCTACTAAAAAGCACAGCATCCAATTCAACTGGAATGGATTCATACCTTCCTCTTGGCAAATTAAAGCTCGCACCCGGGAGAATTCGGCCGCCGTTGTCAGGAAAGCCTGACCCTGATTGATGCTTGAAGAAAAAGCGGAGAGCTTTTGTTGACGTGCTCTTGAAAGCCATCAGATTGCCACAAGACTTGAGCCAACTACGGCTCTCCTCCTTTCAGGCTCGGAGAGGCTTTTCAGACTCACCCATGGATGGCCTGTTTTAATCCTCTAGCATGGAAAACACAGCCCTTTCAAGACCCAACTTCACTGGGGGGGGAAGGGAGAGACAGGGGAGCTGTTGTGCTCGGGGAATTCAACCCATCCTGGGGAATCAAAAGGCAGCCACTCTCCATACAGCAATCGGCATGTTTTCCACTATGAAAGCCTCGGGACGCCCTTTCAGAGCTCACCTCTTATCCATTACAATCATCAACAAATAACCAAATCAATACAGGCCAGAACACAAAAACACAGCGCCTCCCTCACACACACACACACGCCTGCCCCAGCCTCGGGTTCGTTTATTACTGCTCTTCTCCTTCCTTGAAATCTCCTTCAAGAGAGGAAAGCAGATTTTCAACATTCTTCTTAAACTGGGCAGACGTTGTGTGCATCATTTTAATGCCTTGCATTTTCATTTCAGCCCCAGAACCGACTTGGGCCCGGCTTCTTCAGGGAGGCATCTCCAAGTGCTGCAAAGGGGACGACGGGAGTTTGGCTTGCCTTGCGCACTCGGGGCGCACAGAAGTGCCGAGGCAGTTCGTGTTCGGAATTGTTGCCTCCTTTGGAGCTGGGCCCAAAGTCACAAAGAGTTTCAGAGTGTTTAGTGTGAACCCCGCAGACACACAAGATTGCCTTTAAAACACACCAACCTATTCCTATCAGTAGAGCAGGCATAAACATAATCCTGCAAAACACAACTTTCTTCAAGGAATATATTGCATATACAGTATATTTTGCTAAACCAGATTTCTTTTCTGCTTTACTTAGGGGAGTGAAGGAATATTTGCAGCCAGGATTTTTAAGCCAGGAATGTAGTCAGTCCCATTTAAAAGGAACTGTATTTTATAGCGTATGTGCATCCTAGTTTATACAGAACGGGGAAGATGGAGAAAAACTAGTGTCTTGAAATAACCCTTAACTTTGAACAAGATCTGTTCTCCTGTATTTTGAGGACAAAACTGGATATATGAAATCACAAAATTGGATATACGAAATCAGTTAAAATCAAAAGAAAAAACAAAAACCCCACAACCTAGAGGCAAACAGTTTGGGGCATGGGAAGTTAATTGACTGCTGCCTCTCTCACCCCAATTCATTCCCCCCCCTCCGGAGTGGCCGAGTTCAGTAACAATGCAGAAGGGCATCCAAAGCAAGAGAGGGACGGCTTCCATTCTTCTAGCTCTCTTGAATTAATTAACTGGAAATGGGTTTTGTCAATGTTTTGGAAAGGCAGGGGGTGAAAAGAAATGGGTAGAATTAATCACAGTGAGAAACTACCACTTAAAACTTCCAGAGCTAAGAAACAGCGCATGAGAAGCAAAAATTGAGACAAGGGGAAGTGGGTTTCCTTACCAAGGAAACTAATAAAATTCAAACAAGCATCCAGTTCTCTAAAAACAGATCAGGCCACCAAGCTCCCTGCCTGCTGCAGCCCAGTTTCAGTACTTAATTCCCTTCGGAAAAGATAAATAAAGCCCCCCCAAATGCAAGTGGTACTTATGGCTATTCCGTCTTAAAAACATTTCAGCTTTTTGCATTTTTGTAGAAGAAACAGGCATTTGTCAAACAAGTACTGAGAAATAGTTGGCGGTAAAATGAACTAGGGCATATTTCATCCCTTCAGTGAAGCCAACAGGCCTTTATTTCTATTTCTAAGCCTTTTTCAAAGTGGGAGCTTGCATTTTCAGCACGTGGGATCTCCCCTTCTTTCAGAAAAGACTTGGGGAAAACTTACACAGGAGTTAAATGCAAATACTTTCCTCAAGCGAGTACTTAAATACGGACCACAAACAGTTGTAGATCTGGTACAGTTTTCATCTCTGCAGTTTTGTTCCCTCTGGAAGGGATGAGGATCTCTTCATTTGTGTCCCTATTTCTCACTCGGGCAGTGAGCTCGGTAGGAGGAGAGCAGTTTTAATCTCTTGCAGCCAAAATTCAGAAGGGACCTGGCGGCACCTGCTAGGATTAACCACATTGTACTAAAAGGCAGAAGAAGCCTTAGAAAGTTGCAGCTCTCTTCCTCGGAGGCTTAACCACTGTAGGACTGATTGGAGAAGAGTGAAGAGGGGAAAGGGAGGGAAAGAAGAGAAGAGAGTGGTGATGCAGTTGGAAGCATCAGTCACAAATTGTATTGTGTTACCAGTAGAATCTCTCTTGAGATTCTATAGAAAACGACTGAGCGATGGAAGCTGTAAACGACATCTGTAAAACCTACAGTTGCAAATCAATGTTTCAGAAAAAAGTAGTTTCCATGTTCCTTGTCTTGACTCCAAGACTCCCATAACACTAATGCATTTCTTTTGACTTATTTTCAAAAAACTGTCTCAAAACACCACTTAAAAGTTCATCTGATCTTTTATTGATCTCACATCTAGAACAACATATATTTCCTTTATGGGAGGGGAAAAGTCTTTTGCAGGTAGCAACTTATGGATCTGGCATCTGTTTCACAGATTTTAAAACCAACTTCTGATCTCTCGACTCGATCTTCAGCCCCAGGCTCTCAAGGGCCGGGTTATCCGCAGGGCCCTGCTGGTCCATCCCGGCAATGAACTCCTGGTTCCTCTCGTTCTCTTCCGTCAGGTTACGAATGGCGTAAACCGCCCACTGGCTTATGACTGTTCGGCAGTGTCAAGGAATTTCTGCAAGTTCATTTTGCTGTAAGCTAAAGACTAAATATGGGGAAAGCGTAGCATAAATGCACCGATTAAGCAAGTAGTATTATTTATTTCAACTATTTTTAAAACGCTCATTCACAGAGGGTTAGGATTAGAGGCTGAGCTGAGCACAGGCAGGTCAGCTCTGAAAAGGTGCATTGCAGAATTAAGATCAATATCATATATTTACAAATATGTAGCCATAAAATAAACTTTTAGGAAACAGAAATCCTTCCGTATCTTTACAGGATCACTTTAAGAACAAGCTACCAGAAGGATGTCAAAGTTTATGCTAGTACTCTAGAGCCTAAAATGAAATGGGTTTAACCACAGAAATGAGATTTACAGCACTATCCTATATATGTCAACTGAAATATAAACATTGCTGTACTTAACACCATTTACTTTAAAAGTCTGCAAGATCACAGCTGCAGAACAATAAACCCAGACATAGATAAGTGTTTTTTCCCTCTTAAATTTTAATGGCTTTTCCTTTCTTCTCTGCATCATTTCAATCAGAATAGAGCTGGAAGGGACCTTGGGGGTCTTCTAGTCCAACCCCCGCTCAAACAGAAGACCCTATACCATTTCAGACAGGCACCTGTCCAGTCTTTTCTTAAAAACCTCCAGTGATGAAGCATCCACAAGTTCTGGTGGTAAGCTGTTCCACAGGTTAATTGTTCTCACTGTCAGGAAGTTTCTCCTGAATTCCAGGTCACTTCTCTCCTTGATTAGTTTCCATCCATTTTCTTGTCGTGCCTTCTGATGCTTTGGAAAATAAGTTGACCCCCTCTTCTTTGTGGTAGCCCCTCAAATACTGGAATACTGCTCTCATGTCATCCCTAAGTCCTTCTTTTCTCTAGACTGGACATACCCAGTTCCTGCTCTTCATATGTTTTGGTCTCCAAGCCCTTAATCAGCTGCTCTCCTCTGCACTTTTTCCAAAGTCTCAACATCTTTTTTGTAATGTGGTGACCAAAACTGGATGTAGGATTCCAGGTGTGGCCTTACTAAGGATTTATAAAGCAGGTATTAATACTTCAAGTGATTCTGATTCTATGCCTCTGTTTATTTCATTGGTTGTACTTTGTATGAAACATATTTCTGTAAAATAAAATATATAGGACTTATTTTAAAAAAATTATCAAGACATATTTGCTCAGGACACTAAGAAGTAAGATAGCCTTGAACAATCCTTTCATGGTGGTCCCCTTCGAGCAAAGTTGAAGGCAGACATTAGACAGAGGTTTAATCATTTCCATTATCATTGATAGAAACTATTTTCTGAGCATATCCATTAAAACTACTTACGGAAACGCTGCAAGCGAAATGTTATGTCACAAAATATAATTTCTCTCAGTGCACCTACAGAAGAAGGAATTCTGACTCACAAAGGAGAGTGCCTGGAGGGCACCAATTATTTGCTACGTGTAGCTTCACATCTAGGAGAAAGCTATGCATAATTCACTCGGATCCTTCATATTTTCTTGCTAGGTTTCATACGGCCATTTGCCTACAGGGCGACTTAGACAACGAGGCTGTCTACGTCTGGGTGGGGCAAGAATGCCAACATAAAATTAGGATAAAACCTATAGACATTTGGGAGAATGTGGATGGTTAATATTGCTTGTAAAGCTGACAAATCCAAGTTAGTACAAAGTTGGATCTTTGAATTGATAAGACTATTTATTTATAGTGTTTGTTTCCCGTATTCCAAGAGCAGAGCACCAGAGGAGTATAAATAACTTGTTTCCAGACAAAGAGAAATAGTTTTAGCACCTTAAAAATTTAATATTAAGCAATAAATCTATATAATAATAAATGTGTCATTCTTAAGTGGCACAAGGGCCTTTGATTTGGTCATGAGAGATTAACACAATTTCTTTCAATAAATTGAGAATGCAGTTCACCTTAAAAACATTAAGAAAATAATGCCGATCTGATGCAGCACCTAGTAAAAAACAGAATGGACGAGAAATCACCTGATAAAAAGTCAAATGCACTTCAGTGATTATGTCTAACGTAACTTAAGAATAGTTTTGCAGATTATTTAGCAATTCAAAGAGGAAGAGTTTTTAAATAAATTTCTTTGTGCTGGTCCATGACCGTAATAAAAATTTGATGATGAGAGAGATTTCCAAGAAACGGTCATCACCAAAAACCAAGATGGGGAAAAAAGCCCAGTTGGGTTCCCTGGTGCTCTCTCAGCTTCGCTGTTTTCTTGCAAAGGTTTCATTACTGATGATGTTACCTAGATGGGTAATGAAACGTCTGCAAGAAAACAACCAGGCTCAGAGAGCACCAAGGACCCCCAGCTACAAATATTCTCTTCTAGACTCCCATATAGGTCAGTCCTGATCCCATGACCGTACACTGCCATTATTTCACTGGCTTGAGTACGGCTTTCAGAATGAACTTTTATTAGGACTTGTTTAAAAAGTCACTACTGACAATAGTTACAAGAGTGACAATACTAGTACTGTCACCTTTAATTTAAAAATGAGAGACCATTAGCCAAGATAATAAGATATATATCAAATAGGTAATTTATTGCCCACTAAATTTCTACTTATATAAGTTTAATGATTATTAAACAAGAAATAAGAGATAAATCTCTCACTAACATCTAATACAGCTCTTATTGCTTCAGCGTGGATTTATATCTTACGTCAAAATGAATATAACGGACATCATAGTAAGGAGCATATTATTTCAATAACACTTAAAGTTGGATTATAATCAGGTTTAGATATATATGAATTGGTCCTTCTTCATAACAATCACCAAAAGCACTCTCATTTAGTCAGAAATTGAAAAATGCCATCTTTTGCCATCAAACAGCATAAACTAGGAGGCTATACAAATAATCCCGTGTAAACTAGTCCTGTAATTAAGAAAAAAAAAAACCCCTCTGAATATTTGTAAGGCCTGAAATCCTAACTCAAGGGCACTGTAAGTAATATTATGAAATAATATAGATGCTAACAATAGAAAACACAGGGAATAGCTTATCTATTCATGTTATTCTCTTTAGTCTACTCAGAGGAAATTTGCCAAGTTTCTTTAAAAAGGGATTTGGGTGTTGTAGTGGGTTTATAGCTTTCTTTTTTTTTTCTTGTGCAACTTTCCAATTCAGTGTCATGAATATGCATGATTTTCCTTAATCCACTGCGTGAGCCGTGAGCCAGAGACCTCTGGATGGCACATAAGACACAAGTGTCACAGGAGATTAAACAAAGCCCTCGGTTAATATTCACATTACCCTCTTGTTCTTTTTCAAAAGATAGATAGAAGATTGAACATATTCTGAAGTCTATAATCCAACCAACACTTTAAGCCCTTTATTGTATATGCAGCTTTTAAAAGGGTGCTTCTAAAGTTTCCATAGTTACAACAAACAGGAGCCTATTTGTTGCCAAATGCAACAAAAGAAAATAAAACATAGCAATCACTGTAGCTTCCATTTGACCCATTTGCTCTGGATTTCTTTAAAGAACAGGGACACAAGGCAGCAGCATCACGATGAACCTGGTTAATGGTATGATAAGCTGACCGTTCCCTTTTTTCCAAAAGATGCTCTCTTCTGCCAATACGGGGGGGAGAGGAGAGGCTCTTACAAAAACAGCCTAATTTCAGGTCCCTGGCTTAAGCTACAATCTGAATAACACCGCAGAGGGAGATGCAATGCTAATTTGCGCCGTTCAGAAGAACCCTTCTGGTATTTTTCATAGTTTCTTAGGAGTATAGGAAATATTTTTTCTTACATACAGTAATCTAGAAAAATGTTCAGCATCCTCCACATATCTGGCCAAATCAAAACTTGGTGAGAAGGAACCATTACTAAGTGAGGCAAAGCAAGTATATTAAAAAAAAAAAAAAGGCAAAATGCAGGGGTTATTACAAGAGAGATGAAAAATAAAATGGCAAATACTTTCATATTTTTACAGTAGTTGTAGGTGGCCACCACACTCGGAACAACATGTCCAATCCTGGACAAAACAGAAAATGGATCCCAAACCACCAGATCAGAAGGCCTCCTCTGCCAAACCTATTTAACTCAGGGAAAAAGGGGGCACAAGAGAGGAGCGTTATGGAGGGGTGGAAGGGAGACCAGCCTCCTCCTCCTCCTCCTCCTCCTCCCCCCTGTCCTGTGGGGAGAGGAGCCCGGGCTGAGCCAGGACTTGGGGCCCCTGCACGCAACGCCTCTGCCTCTGCTCAAAGCTGCTTCGGAGCTGGGGCACCATCGGACGTGTGGACAGCCACGGAGACGGCGGCAGCAGCTTCAGCTTCCAACGGGGGCTCTCAGCCCAGGCCCACCAGCGTTCCCCGCTCCTCCCAGGCTCAGGGCAAGCTCTGCCTCTGCTCAGCCTGCCCTCCTGCCCTCCCGGGAGGTCCTGGCGGAACAGGACACGAGGCCAGAGAGCCCGTGGCCTGGCCCAGCGGCTCTGCAGGCCTTGAGGGTGAGAGGGCACTGGCCAGGTTTCCTTTGTGGTCGACAGGCCTCCGTACTGTAGGAGAAGGAAAGCAGAGCAGGGGAAGGAGACGGAGGGCCCTTGTGCGCTGGAATGGTAGGAAGGTGAGATTTCTCCAGCCTGGAGCACTAAAAACATATGTCCATCCCGGAGAAACGGTTGCAAGATAATATGCTGCCTGCAGGCTTGCTTCTCTCACCAGCAGCACCCCCCAAAACACACACACACACACACACACACACATACACCCCGACTGCTCACACAGGGACGGCACATCATCTGTAAGGATAATCTGGGTTTATGTCTTTGCTTCACTTTAGGATTTTTTGGAGTCACTTCGGAGTTTGAGAAGGCTCTCATCTCTGACACAGCCAAGAAAGGAAATTTCAGTTTGGAAAGAGTGATGTTAACAAGAATTCAAGGTTAACCAAATACTTGGAAAGAAAGATTCATAGTGATAATTCAGAACAATTAATTGTTTTACATCTCTTAGATTAAGGCAACTTTAGATACGAAGAGGTTTCTTTGAAGCTCTGTCAAATTTGTAAGTTTGCAGCTTTTAAAAGGAAAGTCAAGCCTATAATGCTAGTTTAAAACCAAAAAAATGATGCACATACAATCTTGCCACAGCAGCTGCCCATATTTTCAAGTGACATTTTTAATCGAAACCTATAATTTATATGTAACTGAAAATCCTTTGCGTTTAAAAATAGGGAAGAAAAATCACACTCTTGGACAATATAAAGCCAAACATTCCATGCCTATGATATTCAGTTTTAAAAGCTATTTTTATTTCAACCAGCCCCTCTTTAATATTCTGGAGGACTGTGCCCAGATAGGTTCCGCTACTAAAAATTCTGCACATTGCTACATTTTTCAATAAAGAAAAAAACACCCTTCAACTATTATTGCTTTACCATCTGAAATGCAGCACTTAAAAATATAATGACATAAAATGGCACTGAAATACCACCTAATACACTACAACCTGGCTATCTCCAGATCCAGCAAGGTCCTACGTCTCCCTTCAGTTCACACTTCCTAGATACACACAACTCCAGCTCTGCTGCTCTTTCTGTACTGCGACATTTACCTAAACCCAGATTTCAAACACATTTTTCAAAATCTGTGGGAAAGCATCAGAACATGTTACCTGTTAAATAGTTGCCTGCACAGACAGATGGGCTAGGACAAAATTGTTTCAAATGATTGTCATGATGTTAAATGAGGGTTTTATGCACTTCAATACTGCCATAAAAACATAAAAGTCCAAGATGATTTTTTTTAAAAAGGCAAAAGAATACAAGAATACAAATAACACAGATTGTTTGGGGGAAATATCCTGCAGATTTGTGAAGGAAGTATGCAGATGACAACTGCTCTTTGGATTTTTATTTTTTTATTTTTGCATTGTTTAATACTACTGTATATGCCCCCTGGTTGGTTGGATTTAATTAGCTTGGCAGAACAACAGATGTATTTGCCTTCTAATACATATTCCTCTTACAAATGCATTTTCTTCTTTCTCTATTTTCAGAAAGGACCTCAAGATGAATGTAAATCTGGCCTTTTAAATGTTCTTAGTGGGTTTTTTTTTCAAATTCTATTTTTTTTTAGCATATTAACAGTATTAACTTTGCACGACGCAGCTTCAGTGACGGTGGTTTGATGGAAAGAAATAAAGAAATGGAACACAACACACTTTATCCAAAGATCCTGCCCTGCTAAGTATGTAAAAATAAGCCAAACAATTAGAAAAAAAAAAGAATATAAAATACTTCATTTAAGAAGTCCCTTCCAAGCCTTGGTAACGGCCTAGCCCTGGGTGGATGGTCACCTCCCTTGCCTGAAGCAGAGGATGGCAATAGGGGGAGCCACCAATAAGGAAGCCTCAGGGACCGAATCTATGGGTGTCGGGGGGGACATCTGCTTGTAAGCTACTTCGGGTCTGCAAGAAGGAGCACCCATCAAATGCCGCCAACCCAGGCCTCTTCCACCAAAAAGAAGAGCTGTCTTCATCTTTCAGCTAATGAAGAAACGAATTCTTCCAGGGACAATAAGCGGTTAAGAGTTTCCAGCGAGTTCTCTTGCTGCTGTGTTTTCTTATTTCTTTTCCAGGGAGTAAGGAGCAATTGCATCCCAGCCCATAGGATACTGGGCGGGTGTTGGGAGAGTTTAGTTTTTGTACCTTTGGTACAATATTTTGGACTTCCCCATTTTGGTTACTATCCTATTAAACCTACGATCAGTGAAACTGCAGTGAAATGGAACGAACACTTCTCATTTGTATGGTAACAAAGCCATTTACAACAAGAATCCTAAATTATTTTAACAATCCATAAATCTTAAGAGGAAATATTAATGTCCATACAAAAACTAGCTTTTCAAAGAGTACCCATCTCTCCCTTGAGGGCAGAGAAACTACACCAGGCAGGCAGCCATAAGTCATAAGGCAGCTACAGAGCCTGGGGGGTCTTGTACCCGTATCACATATGGAAGGAGACTTGCTAGCTAACACATCCTGGCCGCCCACTGCAGACCTTCCACCCCTTGATACAAATCCTAAATCCAGGTGGCGAGACACCACAGTTGGCAATCTTAGTTGCCGTCTTCTGCACTGGGCTTGGCTTCTGAATTGAATCCTGTGGCAGCTGCTTAAATAGTACGTTATAATACTGTAATCCCGATTTCAGGTTACTACTTTCTCCTGCCTTGGAAAGAAAGACTGTGCTCACGTCAGCCTCACTTGGCCACAGGCAACCGAGGCAAACTCTTTCCAGAATGGATCCCACTCCCTGGCTCCCCAAAGCCCCTCCAGCGCCCACCGCACCCCAATTCAGCTCCAGCTGCTCAAGCCTCGACCGACCCCCTCCCTGCCTTCGGCCCCCTCTCCCCCCCACCCAACCTCTCCCAATTCAGACGTCACACAGGACATAGGAGGCAGCCGCACTAATACGGCCTCCGTAGCCTTTTAATTATGAAATTGCAACTATTAACTGTTAAAAAAAATGCAGCCCCTGTGTTTTGAAAAATGCTGTCATAACAACATCGTGACCGTGAATAAATAAAGCCAAACGGTTGGTGAAATGGCTTCTGGGTGATTCCCCCCCCCCCCGAATGAATATGGGCTGGAAATGGAAGTATCAGCACCTATTCATTACCTCAAACGGCACGGCCATTTCGCCAATAAAGGGCTGCCCTGAAACCCGATAGTTTATGATTAAACTAACATTGCATTTAAATTTTTTATTCATTTTATTAATTAACCGGTAAAAGGACAGATGACTCAGCAACTGAAGCCGTCCTTTGGCTGAGACAGAGAGCCTGACAGTTTGACCCGTTCTAGCATTCAACTAAATGTGCCCACTTTGGCTGATCTCCACACTGTTGAGTCTTTCGGGGACCAGGCCAGGCCGGGGGGGGGGGGTGTCTGTGAGCTGCTCCCTGGGCTCCCTCCGCGTATTTTGTGACAGACAAACTCCGCCAAGCAGGTTTAGGCTCTAAATGGGAGCGTTACAATTTCCATTGGTTCAGATTACTTTGGTACCGACAAGTTGCTTTTGTTTCTGGCAGATGGTATTTTAATTTTGCTTTTGTTTGCCTTTTTATTCAAATCCATTTTGAATATTTTGATTCCAGAAATGTGTAACATACTGTACCATCTTTTGTAATGATGGCGTGTCTGATTTCCAACATCGGCACCTACAACTCACACCTGATTGTTGCTTTGAAATAATCCCACTGTACTGAAAAGAAAGACCGCACAAGGCATTCACACCTTTGAAATAGAACACACCTCTTGTGTTTCCCTTTTCAGTGGCCCAGATGGATTCCCCCCCCCCCACAGGTAGCTGAACGACAACTGTCTACGGAAAACTGGTTGGTTTCTCCAGGAAAGTCTTTCCTCGCATAACACAAAATAATCTGCCATTGTTGTACACCGCAACAACTTGATTTCTCTTAGATTTAACCTGAGGTTTCATAAACCACAATTATACTAATGGTTCCTTATCTAGGAGGCAGTCGGCAGCCTCCTGATCACTCCAGAGAGACAAAACCCCATTTCTCCTCTTCTTTGCGCATTACCGATATTTCACTTGCGGGGGGACAGTTTGCCAACACAGAAGGTCAAAAGCCACTTCCTTCCATCAACCAGACATTAAACTGTCTGTCATCGGAAGGGTCTGCTACCAACTGACACAACAAAACCATGTGTGCAAAAACTGAAGGCAGTTATGGAAGATCATCCTGGCTGGAATCCTGGATCCACTCATTCCGAAGCCGTTCCAGGGGATCCTCTTTTTCCCCAGCTAATGCAGAGCAGATCTCCCCTCTCAGGAGGAGGAACCGGGGAAGGAAGTTACTGGATTGCAAGGAGAGGTTTTGTTACAACGCAAGTAAATTGGACAGAAATTAACTTTATATATGTAAAAATGTCTATCTCAACTTTTTTTAGTGCATCTGTGTCAGTTTAAGTTATCGATTCTTAAAAATTGCTATTTGGAGGAGGATAAAGGTCTTACGAGATTAAAAAAAAAACAAAACTGGAGAAGAGGAAGAGTTACTACTCCCTCCCTCTGCACTTTTAAACAAACTCTTATTGATTGATTGGATTTATATGGCTGCCCAATTCACCTGCGTGTGACTCTGGACAAGGTACAGGTAGTCCTCAGATTACGACCACAACTGAGCCCAAAACCTCTGTTGCTAAGTGAGAAATTCGTTAAGTGAGCTGTGCTCCATTTTACGACCTTTCTTGTGACAGTTGATAAGTGAACCACTGCAGTTCTTCAATTAGGAACACGGTCGTTAAGTGGATCTGGCTTCCCCGTTCACTTTACTCGTCAGAAGGTTGAAAAAGGGGGATCGCGTGATGCCGGGACACTGCAACCGTCATAAGTGTGAGTCAGTTGTCAAGCATCCAAATGTAAATCACGTGACCATGGTGATGCCGCAACGGTCGTAAGTGTGAAAAATGGTCATGAGTCAACTTTTTTCAGAGTAGTTGTAACTCTGAACGGTCACTAAATGAACGGTTGTTAAGTCGAGGACCACCTGTACACAACTGAAACAAAACAGCATCATTTATCCATTAATGAGCTCAATTAGCCTGCAGTGGCTGATGGAGAGGGTCTAAGGCAAGGAAGTCATGGAAACCAGGGGGTCTCTCTCCCATTTTTACATGGCAGCTGGCCAAAGACCAGCTAGTGACAGCTTTGCAACTTTCTCCCTCTCCACCTCCAACCAGGCTGGATATACCAGAAGTGAAGGAACAGCCACAAGAACACAACTGTGGTCCACAATTATTTAAAAAAAAAACACAACAACACCAACCCCCAGATGGCTGCCCCACTAGCCTGAGCTCAACTTAATGGGCATTTGTATCCTTATCCCCCTCCCCCAACAGAAGTATTTGAAAGCCATCTTTGGCGTCGATTCTGGTTTCTCCGGATCAAGCAGGAACCACACAAAACTCATTGCCATCATTTCCTTCTCCTCTGCCCACGAACCTGGGGACCTTCTGAGCTGAAACAGGTCCACCCTGAAGTAAGGCTTCCAGGGGGACTTTCCTCACGAAAGGGTGACGTCCCCAACAATCCCTTGGTCAGAAGGGAAATCCACTTGGATCTATCCTGAAGAAGCCTCCTACGGCACAGATCCACAGACGAGGCCTCCCCGCCCTCCATTTCAGGGGGTGAGCCACAGAGGAAGGGTGAACGGTGGGAGGGCTCATGGCCCTTTGTGCACGGGAGTGAACTGTTGATGTGGTTTTTGCATGTGCATTTGGGGAAGATTCCTCCATGTCTTTGACTGTATCTTTGAAGCACTACCTGCTTTTTTTGGGGGGGGGGGGAGGGAGAGTTATCTGAAAGTTTTCAAGTGTTTTAAACACATAAATAAAAATCTCCTCTCTTATTTTCTTATATCATGAACACTGGCTGAGATTAATGATGACAAATTGATAGAAAACAACCATATCCATAGATCCAGATGACCAAGATTCAAGGATTTGTAGAGACAAAAGAGGAAAGCCATCCATGAACCTTCCTGTAAAACCATGTAAAACATCCCTAGGTTGGGTTGTGGTAGAAGAGGACTGGAAAATGTCCAATACGCAGCAATATTTTTTAGTGAATTACATTAAGTTTCCAAAAATCAGGCTGAGTGTCTCTTAAAGGTCGTTTACTCAAAAGCTTTACTCAAGAAAAATGACCCAACAGGGTCTTATGCAGACAAATCAAAGTTAGCCCTGCCTGACTACCCTTGTTCAAAACCCTGAAGACAGGATCTGGAAGATCAGGGAGGCAAATTCTGTCCCTTTCTCTCACTCAGGAGAAGCCGAATCGCTGAGCAGAGGGAAAAGTCCATAATTAACACATCACCAAACAATGGAGGGATGACCACCAACCGAGAGAGCTTTAAAAGAGGATTAGACAAATTCATTGAGGTTATTCATGGCTGCCTGCTAGCTATCGCTCCCTTCCTTCATATCCAAGGCGGCACTCCCCCCAATTTTACTGTCAAGAGAATATAAAACAGTTGTTAAAAAATAAACCTCTAAATCCCCAGATCATGTTTGGGGGCGATAAATGGCTCAAGGCTACTGGGTTGGAAAGATCAGTGGAAGATGGGACCTTGTTGGCCAGTAAGGGAACAGAATACAGGCCAGGAATGATGGCCTGTGCACCGTGAAATCACCACACAAATGACTTCATGACACCGAAGTGGTTTCTAACACAACCATGCATGAAGCTAAATGGAACTTACTCCAGATCTAGTACAGTTTATCTTACCACATACACACTTCATTCTTCCATTTTCTGGATAAAAGTTGAATCCAGTAAAATTAAAATGAATTAACTTGTATTAGTATTTTATTTATTTTTTTAACACAAAATGCTTTCAAACTACCATCAAGGAGGCACCAGTTAGTTCTCATTTAATAAGAAGTCATGAAGCTTAGAGATAAGTCTTTCTGTATCTCCCTGGTATTCACTAAGGGCCCCCCACCTCCACCCATCTGGCTGTTTGAGGGTATATTAAAAGGTACCTTCAGCCCAAGAAGCTGTGAAATCAGGATCCAGGAGAGATTTTCCACAGTTCTCAGGAATTAGATCACCTTAGGGTTAGGGTTAGGTCACCATGAACTCCTAGAGCAAAATGGACATCGCCAACAAATTCGGAGTGCTTGGGTATGGTTAGGAGGGCACTGACTTTTCTTGGCTGCCCTATCTATGTTTCCTGGTAAAATTCATGGGAAAATCTCATTGGAGGAAAATTCCACTTAGGGTTAGGTCACCATGAACTCGGAGAACAAAATGGACATCGCCAACAAACTCGGAGTGCTTGAGTATGGTTAGGAGGGCATTGACTTTTCTAGGCTGCCCTATCTACGATTCCTGGTAAAATACATGGGAAAATCCCATTGGAGGATCCAACCCCACTCGGATCCAAAGGACCACATGCTCATTAGCTGTCAGGATTTATTTTTCCTAGTCTCTTCTGGAGACTTTGCACATTTATCATAAACACTTTAAAAATCATGCATGTTCCTGTGGAACTTTCCATTCAAGGCCTCTTACTCTGATCAACAAAAATCTTTCTTTTTTTTAAAGCAAAGAATACCAGATGTTTATATTAAATATATATTCCACTACTCAAATGTAATAAAGTATGCATACTAACCTATTTGTTTGGTTCAGATGACTGATCTGAAGTTAGCTGATGCAAAAAAATCTACAATGACCAAGTTTGGTTAGGTATGATTACTAATCCTAATTTAATGTGACAACAATGAATCTGGGATATTCAGAAAGTTAGAGAACAAGATATAATGAGCTACAACCAAACTCTTTTCTTTAAAAGCTGTCCAAAAAGATATAGTTTCTCTCTTTGATCGTTACCCATCAAAAGAGGCAAGGCCATCTTAGCATAAGAGATTCACAACTAAGTCAAGTAGATTATAGGCAGGGAGAAAATTTATTTTTAACTTTTCTTCAAGATACTTGCAAGAGATTGTGTGAAATCTTATATCTTGCAATTTTCCAGCACCTTCTTTTACTGTAAAGAAATTGTAACCCAGAATAAAAAGCAAAATGAAAAATTAATACTTTGTATTAAAAATGTACCGTTTCTTGTTGGTAAAGAAAAATAAAGATGGGGGAAAAAATTCTGAAAGAAATAGTACAATCCATCTCTAAGCAGCTTCAATGCTGACAGAAAATGGAATAGTCTTGAGTTACTGTCAACTATGAAAAGAAAAAGAATCAAGAGTAAATCAAAATATTTTATTTGTTCGTGTCCCACCTTTATTACTTTTACAAATAAGGCAATAACATACATACCTTTCTCCTCCCATGCCTTTCCGTTGATTTTTCTTGAGAATGGTATTTTACGACCCTTTTCAAGGCAACAGAACAATTCTGTATTATTCCCAAAGAACTGACATACAAATCTGAGCCCCGCCAAGGAATATATATTTAGTTTAAAATCATGATACTAATAAAAAGGATACAAGGATTATTGTTATCAATGCTGCAGTTATCCAGGATCAATGGGATGCCATTTAACTCATACACCTAGGTGAAAAAAGGCATGTTTAATACCATTTTAATTGATGTACAATATTTATATGTTCCTATTCACTAAGACCATGGGCAATGAGCAGCAGCCAAAACTACAAAAGAAAAACATACTATAACGTAATGATGGATGCAATCATAAAATACGCAATGGTGTCCAACAGCCACATCGTAGATCAAAGACCTGCGGGAATAAAGCCATCTTCGGGGCCTTCCTAAGAGCCCCGGTGGCCAGAATGCCATATTGCAGTCTGACTCTGCCCACTGCCAGCAGTTCGATCCTGACCTGCTCAAGGTGGACTCAGCCTTCCATCCTTCCGAGGTTGATAAAATAAGGACCCAGATTGTTGGGGGGAGGCAAGATGCTTACTCTGTAAACCGCTTAGAGAGGGCACTATGAAGCAGTATATAAGTCTAAGTGCTATTGCTAAAGAAAAGAAGCCCAGGAGAGGACTGCTCCAGAATGGCTATTACCAAGATGGGGTGACCTCTTGCCCAACACCATCAACCACCCAATGGGGCAGCCTTCTCAACAGAACTTCTCTAGATGAACGGTGGAATCATGGTGGAGTTTCTTAAGGCAAACGCTGATTCTCTAAAAAAAAACCAACCTGGTCTAGGTATTCAATCACATAGGCAAGTTTCACGTCCTGAGCTGTACCATACCATTTGCTTGATTTGGGAGTAGCTTGAAAGACCTCAATCAATGCTTAAAAACTGAGGTTGCAACCTATGATATCGATTGCCTTGGCTAAAATGAACAAATGTAGCCCTTTGGAGGAAAGCGACCCAGTGTTTGGTATTAGCGGTGCCCTCTAATTACCTCTGCTCAATGAGCTGGTCATTGGGGGCTTCAAAGACTCTGGGTTTTGACAACTGATGATGACGAATGATGTGCCAGTCTGTAATAGCGGGTGAGAGTATGGTGTGTATTATCTGGTTGGGCACTGAGAGGGGAGTTCCCAGGGGTTTGGGGTATGGCATCAACTGAGACTTCAGAGAGTGGAGGATCAGCATGGAATTGTCATCTAGAAGACTCTGTGGCTTCAGTGCATCTAAGGGCACTTTCCCCAAGTAAATAGATATAAACCCTGTTTGTGAAGTAGGGCTATAAAGGATCAGATGGGATTGTTACTTGTTTACCTGCCTTTTTTTTCTTTGAGAGCTTCTGCACCATGGACAGAATCCTTGTGTGTCTAATCACAATTGGCTAAATAAAGTATTCTATTCTATTCTATGTTCTATGTTCTATGTTCTATTCTATAGTATTCTGTTGTGTTCTTTTGTGTTGTGTTGTGTTCTACTCTACTCTACTCTACTCCCTCTTCCTCCTCCCAGTCCATTCCATTCTACTCTTAGTACACAGCAGCTTCCCTGCCTGGGCTGGTGACTCTGTGGCTGATTTGGCAGCGGAATCCCCCAGGCCTCTGGTCCTGCTTTCCCTGATCCAGAGTGAGGGACAGTCTGGATGTCCAAGTCCAGAATGGTCCTGGTCCAGGGGACTGAAGGCCTGCCTCACAGTGGGAGGGTCACACAGTAGATCTTATGGGGGGGGGGGGTCTGCCTTGGGACAGTGGTGATGGGATTTGGAGTTAGGAGCGCTGTCACGAACAGTTCGTTCCCTGTTAGAATTCTGGTAGATGAGATCCACACAATTTAAATTTGCCAAGATTCAGAAACGTTACATTATGGATTCAGTAGACTATTTGGCTGAACACCCCCAGAGGAAATATATTAAATATATTTCAATGCCTTTCTTGTTGCCTTTCAGATTAATATTCACTTCACAACATCACAGCACATTTTGCCCCCAAGGTACGGATATAGTCTTTCCGCAGTTGCATTTCTTGAATAACTCAAATAACAATTTTACTACAACTTCTTTCAGAACTTACTTTTAACTATATTATTAAGTATAAAAATGGAAATACATTGCCCATTTTATATAACCGATTTTGCATTAATCATAAGATGTTAATTATTCTTTGTTGTGTAAATGATTAAGTTCCGGTCTAACAAGGTTCCTGGAACCAAAATGATCTTTGTTGGAACTAAAACCTAATTTGCAACTGAGTACAATTACATCACAATTCACGAGCTAAAGTAACTCTCCTCCTGCTCCACAAAAGTAAAGAATAGTCATATATTCGTATTAAATGTTTGGGTATGTCCAGGCATGCTAGCGCTCAGCATAAAAACTCTTACTGTGACAAAGTAATTACTGATTCTGACAGTTTTCATTCCAGAAGGCACACGTGAAAAATCAGTCAATTTTTGGCAGCATGTTCAGCAACAATGGAAAGGGAGTACTGCAAATATCGGATACACTTCACAACTGAAGTATTCTGCTCTACAAATAACATCAGCTTTAACTCAAAAAGGGAAGCCCCTGGCTACTTCCTGATCTTCACCGCCGAGTTATAGCTGAGTAACCCAGAGCTTAAAAACCAAAGCAACTCTTATCTACTCCCGTGTAATATTTTCTGGTTCCTATTATCACGTGTTTTTTTTCCTATCAAGAAGCAGTTAACTGATTAAGCACTGGACTCACCCTTCCAGAGTCACCTCTACATAAATTAATTGGTAGTCTAATGCCAGGGACCAGTTACTGGCTTCAGAACTTTAGTACCCCCCACGTATTATGGGATGGAGAAGTTAGTGTCATTTATAGAGGTGGAAGTCGGTGGAGGTGAATAAGTGCGGATTCTTACAGTATATGCCCGCTGGTCACCCCTGTTGGACAGTCAGGGCGTCCAGCAGCAGCCAAGTGATGTGAAGCCCACGGACCTTTCGGGAAAAAGCCGCACCTAAAAAGCAGAGCTGAGCCATCTTTCCCAGAACCGGGTGCCGTGGGGCGAGTATGCAGGGCGACTAGCTTATCAAGGGCAGGAAATCAGGAATCCAGGCCGTTCACGTGAAAATAGGGTTTATTAATTGTTTGAACTTTTATTGGATTGTTTTTCAGTCTGAAAGAATGCCTGGAGTATAACCGTCACCCTGTATGTGCTTACGTTAAGGAAACAATTATTGTCAGCTACCACACTTTCCATTTGAATTACAATATAATAATTAATGCCATATACTTCTTTGCTCAAAGATGTTGGAATAAAACTTTGAATAGTAAAAAAAAAAATAGGGTTTATTGTGTGCTAATGCTCTCCACAAGAGTATGAACTACAGGTAGTCCTCACGTTACGACCACAATGGATTCCAAAATTTATGTTGCTAAGTGAGAGATTTGTTAAGTGGGTTTTGCCCTATTTGTTAAGTGAATTGCTGCGGTTGTTAAGTTAGTGACATGGTTGTTAAGTGAATCCGGCTTCCCCATTGACTCTGCTGGCCAGAAGGTCACAAAAGGGGATCACGTGATCCCTGGGGGTTCCTGCGACCGTCATAAACGTGAGTCCGTTGCCAAGCATCTATCTGAATTTTGATCACGTGACGACGGAGGTGCTGCAACAGTCGTAAGTGTGAAAAACGGTCATAAATCAGTTTCTTCAATGCTGTTGCAACTCCGAGGGGTGACTCACAGGGCTACCTGTGCCAACCGCCAGGGCAAACGACTGGCAGGAGGTGAGAGTCAAGGGGACTCCGGGAGGGCTCGAATCTTGGATCTGAAGGGGGGGGGGCTCAAGGCGGGCGAGGCCTTCGACCCCCCCCCTCTCGGGCCCAGCCTGGTCACCTCCTACGTGGATCTTCTGCACATCCATCTCTGTATGTTCATCAAGTGCACACACGTGCCCCCCCCCCACCATCCTTGCAAAATTGCTAAATTATGTATTAGTAGCAAGGTCTGCTTCCTTTGCCTACGAAACAAGGTAAGCAGTAATTATCCCTCAACTTTGGCGGTATAATTTTTGACAGGACACCGAAGAAATAAGGAGAGTTAAAGGCTTTAAAAAACTCAGCACACCTAAAAGTGCAAATCATTCCAGAATTTCCCCCTCGCCAAAGCCCGCCGGCCTGTGTCGACCACCTCCTGAGATCTACCCGCCAGGTCCCACCTTCGGACTCCTCCCTAATCCTGGCTTCCATCCAAAGGAGAGAGAGCTACCACAACGTTCAGAACCGGAGCACCCGTGAGCACCGTCACGGGGCTGGCCAGGGCGCACAACCCCTAGCATTCAGACGCTCCCTCCACGGTGTGTGTGTGTGTGTGTGTGAGTGATATGTCCAGGGGAGAAGGCAATTCTGAGAAAAGGGAGAGGAGAGGAGCACGTGTCACAAACCTGCACCATCTCCAGTTTCCCACGTCTACCTGAAAGATACTGAATTACGGTCTTATTTCTGGTATTTAGATTACTGAGAAATTCAGGATGCTGAGGAACATCCATACTCACGATTTTTAAAAGTTACAGTAAGTATCTCAATAGAAACGTCTTTGGACTATTGCAGTGAAAGTCAGCTACTGATAAATTAGCACAAGCCGTCTTTCTTTGCCCACCACGTGAACAAGCCTGAACCCCCAAATAACCCCACCTACTTAGAGGAAGGGAGACAGCTGGAGTTAATTTTTAAAAGTTGGCTAAAGGTCTCTCTCAAAGCAAGGTGCAAATTTCCATCTGGTTTTTCTGGTAAGTCGAGAGGAAGAAGGCTCGTGTATTCTCTGATGCAGATCTCAGTGCCAGGGCTATAGGCACTTTGGCTTATAAAAGATGGAACTGTGGTTTGTGGCAAAAAGTCTATTATCAGAAATCACCACATCCTGCAAATCTGCTGAAAATTTATGGACGGAGGCTCCTTTCCCTTGACGTCTGCTGGGGTAGGAAAGGGGGTTCCGACGGGACCTGCACTGAGTCCTCCCAGAGGTCCCCAGGACCACAGATTCAAAGCACCCTATCATTACCCTATTGATTTCTAAAGTCCACATCACCCACCTAAACTATCTCCCTAAATAGAACATCATCTTGCATTGGTTTTGTAAGAATGCTAAATCAAAGGAGACTCATGGCAAAGCTGGATTTTTCTCCTATCTATATAATCAAGATTTTAATGAGATAAGCAGCCTTCCGCTACTGAATTCAAATTCCCAGGTACCTACCAGATGGGTTCCTCCATGCAATATTCACATTCATTTTTTAATTCTACATTTCTCCATGCTTATTGCCATATCAATTCTGTAAAGTTGAATTGGTTGAGAATGACTGGTTTTCCCAAAGTAACCAGTGAGTTTCCATCATAAATCTTGTGTCTAAGACCAGCTTCTATCTATGACATCGGCTGGGCCCAGGGCCCACCTAAACATGGCTGTAATTGCCTTGGTATCATTAGGACTTTTGTCATCCAAATAGCAGATTTGGGAAATCCAAAAACAATATTAAAATCATGAGTGGAGAGAAGAATCGAAGAAGAATCAACACAGGATCATTGTCTTCTGGGGGGAAAAATCATGTCTCTGAAGATGCTACTTGAATTTCAAGGGAAGTGGCTACTGATAATGAATGTGACTTCACCAAAATCCAAATAGCTGTTTTGGACAGACAATTATATTGTCCGGACAACTTTAAAAAAATTAACCTTTCATATACTTTGAAGACTGTTCAGTCTTCTGAGGAGAATTGGACTTCTGTCTTCAAAAAACATTAAATGTAATATGCTGTAACTATGTAAAGATGAGGAAAGTTGGAATAATCTCCAGAAGGGTATACATAACGGTAGATCAAATGGTCCGTACTGATGACTTATATCTAAGAACTCCATGCTGAGATTGCAACTCCCAGGGTTCAGAGATGGGTACCACAACCTCCCAAGTCGTGGCAATTTCCCAGAATGACACACCCTGCATCCTATTGCAATTATAATTTCAGTTTCCATAAACAATCCACAGAAACCCATCTAACTCCTCAAAATATCTCTTACAACTGAACAGTAAACATACATACCAACACCCCCAATACTCCACCATGAAGAACTGATGGGCTACATCTTCAATAATTTTTCCAAGGAATATTGAGACAAGAAATCTTCCACTTGGGACTGATGGACAAATAGTTGGGGGAAAAATAATGGAATGTTGTTTTTGTATAGAACTGCACCAAGATTATTGTGCGTACAAAGATGGAAAGATTACACAGTACCGCCAATGCACAAATGGTTGGTGAAGGTGACAGAACATGGTGTGAGATGGACAATTTGACTTGTTTGATCAGATAAAATACAAGATCTATGTTTGCTGGTGAGCTCTTATGAACCTTTTGCATAAAGCACAGAAAAATTAGCTTATAATTTATGGTTTTTATAATTAGAATAGAATATAGAAAGAGAAGAGTTATAATGAAAATTTAGGGAAAGAGATAAATATATAATTGTACTTATAATTGCTGTAAAGAAGACTGGAAATCACTTCTTTGTATCTTTTTTTCTTTTGTTTCTAATTTTCTTTTTCTTTCTTGAACTCTTGTTTTTTATTTTCTTCCATCTTCCTTTCTATGTTTTAGTTTACATTAATTTTTATCATTGTTCTTAAAATGTCTAATAAAAATGAAAGTTTAAAAAATATTTTTCCAACAAATAAAGAATTTATAGGGAAATTAATCCAATCTATGAAAATTGTCCAAACTACAGTGGGTGTCAGGCTGCCATGATGATTCAGGGGAGGGAAACCCCTCCCTCAAAAGTGGAAGACCCGGGAGTGGCTGAAGACCCTCTCATTTTGTGGGTGAGAAAGGACACCGGCCACATCACGGGGGATACAGCAGAATAAGGGGGTTGCCAAGTGGCCCCTACTGGGGTAGATGAAAGGGGGGGGGAGCCTGCAGAATCTTAAAAAACACAGCACTTTTTTTTATTACTAAGGAAAATGGAATGATCAAAATGATGATTCCCAGAATTAATAAAGAATTTAATGGCAAACTAATTAATGAGTTCATTAAAATGAAATATTTACCATGACAAATTCATTTGGTATTTCAGAAAAATGTAACAGATCTAAAATTGATATGAGCAATACCCCTTGTGACACGAGCTGCAATGTTTTATCTACAAACAAGCTATCATCTATTTGTATATAAAATTAAGAGTAACACAAAGTACTTAGGTTGTTGCAAAATATATATTCATATATGAACTAAAACAGCTCCTGAAAACTTTTATAATGTAATAACATAGACTTTGCCACCATCCAATCCCTATTTCATTTCATGGGCACCTAATATTTGATCATACTGATGAGTTTCATTAAGCAAAACCGGATCTTTTAAAATGTAGCAAGTGAAAAAAACAAATGTTTATTTTTTTACCATATTATCTAATTAATACTTGGAGACTATAGACAATAAATTCAGTTTCATGATTTGGTTGAATTGTAGGTATCTATTAGGTTGGATTGCTAAGATTAATTAATTTCGTGGAAGGCTATAATTTGCCATTCTGAATCAAGTGCCCAAGAAAAATCATACAGTTACTGCAAAGGATCTGCATAAGAGCCAAAGTATGTAGCCTGGCAGAGAGGAATATATGCCTCAGGCTTCTTCTCTCAACAAGATAATACATGAAGCAACCCAGCCTGGGATTTTGTGGTGCTTTCTGCAGTCAAAATTAAAGCAAGGAAGGCTTAAAGATATACCTGCTTCCTCCAGCTATCGCTCAGTACTTAGCAACAAGCAAAAACAGCAAAATAAAAACAAAAATCCATAGGGGATGAGAGCATTCTGTTTAGACACAAAATATGAAAACTTTATTAGCAATTATTTAGAGTATCCTCAAACTCATAGGGCTTTTTTTAGTTTTGTTCCCATTTGGGATAATTACCAAATAGTTCAAAATATTTCTGATCTACTTAAATATTTTTCTTTTCTAATATTTGATTTGCTGCAAAGTATAGAGAAGGGCCTGCCAGATTCATACATGGTCCCCTAAGTGTAGCATGATTCAAGTGTTTTTAACTTATAACTAGGGAACATAGCCACTATGGTTCATAAACCTTGGTTTATGCCCTGTGAGAACTAGGACACTTGTGACTTAAATTAAAAAACCATGCTTAAGCACACCATGACTTAGTGAGATATGTAAACTTGGTCCCATCCACCCGTCCGTCCATCCCAATGTACAGTATATGGCTGCCCATCTATCTATGAAACTCCGGGCAGCAACCAAGAAATGCAAATAAGGTACTCTAGGATCATAATCACCCCTGTTTGATCCTGAGGGAGACCGAAAGTATTTGCTTCCACACTTAAATGTGCTAGTCCAAACTGGAGGACGCTAGTGACGCTATTTGTGAAAAATGCAGTATTGTACATTTGGTCCTGTCCTCTGTTTAAACTAACTAGGTTCTCCTGAAATTCAGACAAGGAATTCTGAATAGTCACAGATGTTCATTTTTTTTCTTTATAGGTTTTTCAGACCCAGGGAAAATATTCAAGCCCAAAGTTGCTACTATTCATGCCCGATTAGTCTTTATCCTCAAACTGCCTACTTAGCAGCCTGTCTTTGAAACCTAAAACAACAAGCGTAACAATGACTAATGGTTTTCGACATTGAGAGGGCGAGGTCATGCTAACCTCTGTGAGTTGGCTGGCATGTAGGGGCCAAACTAAATGGGACATTAAGGGCTTCTTTGCATGTAATCCCCAAAGTATTTAAAATGGGGTTAGGGAAGAACAGGAATTAATAAGGTTCAAGCAGGTCTGAAGAAGACGGAAAGTCCTTCCTCTCCCGCAACCAGTATCTGTATTATGAGGAAATTCCCGTTCAGTGTGAAACCCCTGAGCTGCAGTTCATCAAGAAGTCCATCTCCTCAGCCTACGGACAATAGCCAGACAGCGGCTGTTCAGCCCACCAGAACCTTAAACAGCAACGGTCCTTCTCCTGGGGATTCAAGGGGCCATACAGCTTCTGGGCTATAGCAGAAGACTGAATGGGAGTGAGGAAGAACATCACACAGGGCCTTTCTTTGCAAAAGGGTGTCAAAGCTATGTGTCGTTGGCCCCACCGGGTGCTTCTATCGCCTGGCTTACCTTATCTTGGTTGCCCTTATTCCTGTAGCATAAATTTCCAATGAGACGAATCAGGTGTGATTTAAAGCCCACAGCTGGATGGGAAATTTCTTCCTGCTCTATTGAGTAAGTGACGGTGAAGATATTTGTGGTCTGCTTCCCAGCAAGATGTACAAGTTTCAGAAGGCCTAAACAAAGAAAATAATTTTTGCAGGTAGTAACATCGAAGAAAATCAATCTGATTCTACTTACAATTCAAAGAAACACTGAAACGGTCTCTTTCAGTAAAACGAGGAGGGGGAAAAGAACCTGGGGTTCCGGGGTGACTTGCAGACTCAATCACGGAGGGAGGTTACACATTTTGAACTCGACAACTGGCCTTGTCAAAAAGGAGAGGCAAAGTTCTCCAGTGTCATTTCAGAAGTAAAAAAAACAAAACAAAAACCCAACAACATAAAAATACACAGCAAGACAAAAAGTAAGAAATTAAAAAAAAAAATACACCCAACAAATTATTTAAACATCTAAATGTATTGCTGTTCTCCTCAACGTGAGTTCCAGTCCTGCCTTGGGCACGAAGCCGGCCGAGGGCCTCAGGGCCAGTCCCTCCCTGCCCCAGGAAGAAGGCAAGGGCAAAAAACATGTCGGAAGTCGAGCCGAGGAAACTGCAGGGGCCAGCCTCAGCCACGTCCCCAGGAGTAGTCAAGATGGAGCGGAAGGTACGCACACGCGCATGGGTGGGAAGAGACAGGCATGCCTGGTGAAAGGCTAAAACGGGCAGATCCTGGGACGCTGGTTCCCTGTGACTCTTGTCTCGTGCTTTTTGTATTCTCACTACTGTCAAGCACAAGTAGCAGATTCCTACGCAAGAAAGTCTCCCGGATACATAAAATGCAAAGGATCCCGGCTACTTTATGGCCTGCGCAAAGAGGATATTAGGCAGAACAGCTCAAAAGTGTTGCAAACAAAGGGGCAGAAATAATGTCCCTTGCTATTCTTCAGTACGGAGGGTCCTCAACTTACGACCACAATTGAGCCCAAAATCTAGATTGCTAAGAGAGACATTTGAGTTTTGCCCCATTTTATGACTTTTCTTGCCACGTTTGTTAAGTGAATCACTGCAGTTGTTAAGTTAGTAACCCGGTTGTTAAGTGAATCTGGCTTCCCCCGTTGACTTCAGGTTGCAAAAGGGAATCACGTGACCTCGGGTCACTGCAACCGTCACAAGTTTGAACCAGTTGCCAAGCATCCGAATGTGAATCCCGTGACCGTTGGGGATGCTGCAACGGTCATAAGTGTGAAACAACGGTCATAAGTCACCTTTTTTTCAGTGCCGTTGTAACTTCAATTGGTCACTCAATGAACTGTTGTTAAGTTGAGGACGACCTGTATTTACTCCTTGCACCACTTTATCTTCCAGCGAAATTAAAAACGATATTCTCTTTCAATTACACTATTTTGAAATCATTAAAAAATCCCCGCTTACCGAGAGCTACTTCAAGCAAACCGGGACAAGCCTGTAAAGGCCGCAGTTCTCCAGGACTTGATGTGGCTTCACAAAGAATATCAAGGAGACGGGCGGCAACCAGGGCTTCCTGCGGAGGGGGAGAGGCCACGTGTTTGAAATCAGATAATGCACTTCCATCATAAAACATAGAACTCTAATTAAATGATCTACTTCAACTCCTGCTTGACATTTAAATTCAGCAGGAGCCCTTACTGAGCAAGTAAGTGCGGCGTATCCTATTCTAAAGGAAAAATATTCCTAATATTCGACACAGACTGCTACGGATGGCAGCCCACCTTCCAGTGGACGTCATCGGACCTCTGTTCCAAGTGAAAAAGCACTTTCTTGAGGAGGATAAGGAAAACCTCGCTTCTGACTGAGCTGCCTCTTAAGGTACAGGCACGGGGGGGGGGGGAACTTACGACCGCAACTGAAGTTGTTAGCTGAACTATCAAAATGTATATTAATATTAATCTTCTAATAACTATTCAACTGGTACATTAAAGAGTATTTCTGAATGAGAGGGTTTTTTAAAAAAAATATTTCTGTCTATCCAGTATTAGAATATCGGAAACAGGATAAATTCTAATTTATTTACTCAACTGTTAATTCACTCTTGGCATTGTCAAATTCATACCTGGACTAACATATGCCAATTCTACCAATTGCCAAATTATCATTTGCGGAAAAAAGGTTTTTAAAAATAAAGGCTGAACTTACAGAGGCTTATGCTACAGTATAGCTTTTATCCAATTTTATCCAATGATTAAAGTCTTTTGTTATTAAAGATTTCAAGAATTAGCTTGTGACTGATTAGCTAGTAACTAACCAAAAGTTAATTCCAACATTTTTTTACTTAAGAAGACAGGCTATGCAACTAGTGTGTGATTTGATTAAAATATTGCTAAATTATACCCATTTAAGCATACGGACAGCAAATGAAGTGACAACTTTTGGCCTTCCTGGCAGTGCTATCCAATGGGGGCTGGGGTGGAATGTCAAGATGGCAGCCACGATCCCACAACCAGAACGTCTGTCCTTTTTTATGAGTCATAAGACAATAAAGCGTCAGGCCTTGGATCATGCAGTCGCACCTGCCATCTTTGTCCCCCACAGTGTGGGTCTTCTTCTGACCTTTTCCTTGGCATTTGTTGGTTTCAGGCCCCCTGCTAGAAAGCAAAACAAAGCAATTTCTCATGCCTTGCAGTAAACACCAACATCCTTACAACTGATGTGCATTACTTTGACACTTGAGTTGACATGAGGTAGTTTTACTGAGCAAATCTGTCCCCCAAACTGACGGTATGGCAAATCTCTCACTAAAGGACACCAGACTCACTCTGGCCTAGGCCCTGCATTGTAGGTAGGTAAATATGTGCAAGGGGCGTTTGTCAAGCCTCTTCACATTCCAAGAGAGAAGAAAGCTCCAAGGGGAGAGAAGACTGACAAAATATTTGTCCACAAAGTTTGGCTGGTGTGGTGTGCAGGGAAGCCCTTGAGCCCGAGAAGTATGTCCCGGGGGGAGGGGGGGAGGCGTGAGGGTCAAAATCTGTAAAGATGGCAGGTGTGACGCTATGACTGAAAGGCTGCCCCTCTGCTGTGTGGTCCCGTCACGGTGCCAGAATTTGCGCAGGTGCCCCAGTGCAGAACTCCAGGCTGTATTTTACAATTCACCTTTTAATGTAAGAGTGGAGAATTTTACCTTGTCACCATTTGTGTCAGAAAGCAATCTTAGCACTGACTGACACTTCTCTTCAAAGGACACGGCAAGAAAAGTGGCCATCTCTTCACCGATTAGGACATTATTTTCCTTCATTTCTGACAGAATTAATTCTAACAATGAAATCCTGGGGAAGAAAAAAAGGAAGCGTTACTGATCACAGTTACAGAGCTTGAGGTACAGAGTCAATTTGGATAGTCCTCAGTCTAGGACCATTCGGTCAGTGACCGTTCCAAGTTGAGAATGGTACTGAACAAATGGTTGTCAGAGTTCCGGCCATCCCAGCGCCTTCATGGCCATGTGATCATGATCCGGGTGCTTGGCAATCCATTTGCCCTTAGGATCAGCTGCCAAGTGCCTCATGATCACGGGGTCACACCCACAAGCTTCCCTGGTGGCTTTCCCCAGAGGTCAGTGAGGAAGCCAAGAGGAAACGTCACAGGTCACTGGGTTAAATCTCTCCCACCGGTGCATCCTTCCTGTGGCCCCTCTATGCTCACACTGCACCAACCACCTGTACTTCCCTGCACACCTTCGGACATCGCCCACACCATACCTCCCACGTACACTCCCTGGTCGCATCACGTTTCTTGCGGACCCTCCCTGACCTGTGCTGTACCTCACATACACACTTGCATCCTCCCCAATCCACACTGTGCCTCTCTCATACCCTCCTCACAACCTCCCAGACCCACATCTTGCACAACCCCTAGGGCAGGGGTCTTCAAACCTGGCCCTTTTATGACTTGTGGACTTCAACTCCCAGAATTCCTCAGCAAGGCACGCTGGCTGAGGAATTCTGGGAGTTGAAGTCCACAAGTCATAAAAGGGCCAAGTTTTAAGACCTGTCCTAGGACATCCTCCCTAACCTGTGTGGCAAGTCGCACAGCGCCTCTCAAGCACCCTCGATTCCAGGGTGCAGCAGACCTTCCAGTTTGGCGCCCGCCTGGTGGAACCGTGATAGGTCTCAGGGATTGGAACGGAAGCCGTTTGTCTACCATCAAGGCCTTGCCTCAGAAAAGTAAGCCCTTCTCAGGAAAGGAACCCTGGTGGCGAGAAGGCAGTATCGCAGGCTGACTCTGGCCACAGCCTGGAGTTCTATCCTGACAGGCTCAAGGTTGACTCAGCTGTCCGTCCGTCCTTCTGAGGTCGGCAAAATGAGGACCCAGATGGTTGGGGGCAGCAGGCTGACTTTCTAAACTGCCCAGAGAGTGCTATAAAGCACTGTGGGGTGATACATAAGTCTAAATGCTAAAGTCCCAGGAAAGAGAGACAAGAATCCCTAATAACAATTCCCCCCACCAAGTGAAATGGTTAGTTAGAACTAAGAGCACAAAACTAGATGCTGGTAGAACTGGGAGCTGATCAGCAGCTACAAGAAGACTGTAGGAGTCTAAGCATAGCTAAGAGGTGATACACAACCTCAGTTCCAATTTACATATGCTAAAGAACAAATTATGGTCCCTTTTAGTCTAGACACCCCACCTTAAGAAGGAAACCTCTTCTTCTTTCAAACATTTGTGTCTATTATATGATATCATTTTTAATATGCAATCCTTCCAGCTGCTCTTTCCAACCTAACTTTCTACCCACAAACAAATTGTAAAGTGCACTGGGAGATGTCCATGGCAGCATCTGAAAAGTGGAGGATCGATGTTCAATTTTATAATAATCAGAGAATTTAATGTTTTTGAAACTCACTGAGTAAAAATATAAAATTTCTAATCCAAAATAATTATTGTATTAAAATAATGTTGGGAGTCAGGTAAGATATATTTTTTAAAAAATATTATTATAACTTTAGGAAAATTTCTAATTGCATTGCCTGGTAGTTTCGAGGAGTCATATTGTTAAATTGTTAACTTTTGAAATAATCCTTCTTCAGAACAGAAACGGTAGGTTTTTCTGCGATGAAAGAAGAACTATTCTGCTGTTATCAAAAGCTTTAATAGGCAGGTTGGCGTATATATTCCTCCTTTGACAGCAGCTATGGAGCAACTGGATAATACTGGTAGCCCTTGTTTGCTACTGTCATTGGGACCAGAACCAAGTATAAATATTACCCAGTCTACAAAAAAAGCAATTAGCAGAGCAAGTTTTTTAAACGTTTTAATGAAATTAAAATTAAAATTTCCTCCGGAAATTGTGTGTGCTCCATCATTCGAGGTTTTCAAGAAGAGATTGGAGAGCCATTTGTCCAGAATGGTATAGGATCTCGGCAGTGGATTGGACTAGGAGGCCCCCGAGACCCCTTTCCACCCTATGATTCTGTGTCCTGGGCACCCAGTCTGTAACGAAGCCCGCCAGCCAGCCCAGAGAGCATCAAGGACTCCATTAAAGGAGATATTACGGTTGTGGACTACAGTATTCATCATGAAAGACACAGGCTACCACTAATTTATAACTGATGAAATTTCTGCGGTGGTTAGAAAGTTCCCAATATTCAGAGAATACAGATTCTTTTTTTTTTTAATCAAAATAAATATTTTAACAGAGCAATCCTACTGAGCACAGTAGGGAAATCTGAAGTGAACCAACCCTTCCATCAAAGGCCCTTCTGGGTTTGTGCTGGCATGAAGAAAGGAAAAGTAGTATTTTCCATCCCGTCTTTTATGTTTCGATTTGTTTGCGGAAATATTTTCCCTTTCCCTGCAAGCAACAGGAGTGCACCAGCTGCAGAACCAGCCCCCGGCCCTCCTGCTTTGTCACTAAGAGCCCCTCAGAGCCGGTCCCAGTCTGCCCAGGCCATTAGCCCCGATTCCTTCTTCAGAAACTTTAACCATGGCCGGATCTAGCAGAGGCGTAAGGAGGTCTGCACACGGTCTTGGCCTCGATGGCGGTTGCAACACTCCCTGCAGAAAGGAAGGCAAGGGAGAGGAGACTCATCCGATGGCCTCCCCAGCCACGGAGGAGGCAGAGCGGGCCTGGCTGACTTCCGCAGGGAGAGCCCTGGGCAGGCAGGGAGGCTTTCTGGCTGCTGCCTCTTGGGTGCCTCAGATGAAGGGGATCCTGAACGGGCAGGGCAACGTGGCCAGGGAAGCGCTCAGGCCTTCTAGTCCAAGCAGGGCAGGATGATTAAAGATAAGACCCCACACCCGGAGCTGCGCTCAGGTTATCCCCAATGCATCATACGGTATAGCTGCATAGACCAAGGAACAAAGACATGCTATAGGCTTTCATACGGTTTTTTAAAATTTAAGTATCCGGATTGTTAATATTTTTAAAAGTGTTACATAGTAAGAGTCATCATTTGGGATTCCTGTGTTTTTTTTACCAGAGTTAAAGTTGCATATCACCACTGGCACAAACTAGAAGTGAAACCAGCATCTGGACAGTTTGCAAACCCTGCTTTTCGGTAACCCTGGTTGGAAGCTAATCCCTAGGTTAGGATATGATGCTTTTATGTTTCGGTGCACGCCACTTCCCCGTTATGGGCCAATCCTGGTTGAAATCTGTGCACTCCTACTGAACAAATCACGCTTTCCGTTTAATTCCTTCAAAGTATAATTACGAAATACTGATGGGTAAGGAGTAGGATCCCTATCATGCTTTTTATTAACACTGGTTTGTGTTATGGGGCTGCCAAAAAATAAGTCAGACAAAAAATACGATCATGTAGATTACTGTTACCCAAAATATCCCGTTTGAGATTTCTAATCTTCTTCACTCGGCTACTCAGAAAGGGCCGGCGTATCCTCTGTCGTTTCATTTCATGCGCTGGCTTGTTTGCAAGGAGGCATGGCTGGTGGGGCAGGGGGAAAAAATGCTCATCTTGCCCTTCATTTGGCTGGAGGGCTGAAGGTATCTGAAATGATCTGGCAGACACACGCTTTGCTGTGTTTGGGGGGGGGGCTCTGCCTGCTCTAGCTACGAGGGGAGAGGCTACGTTGAGTCACTCCGTGCAGCAGTCATTCGGGGCTCTCGTGCCACCGGGGCCCAAGCGTGAAGTAGTCTCCTCCTCCTCCTCTATTCCCAGCCTGTGCAGCCCTTTAGAAAGTGAGGGCGCCAACCTGGATTCTGCAACTCCTATCCAAATCCTTGCCAGTTGCGGCTGAATTGTAATGTTAACCAACCAATTTAAAACCATTACTGACACAGAAACATGTATTTAGAGATTCCGTGCCAACTATAAAACCACACCGTGTTTTTTTTTCCCCAAATCATGTGAACAGGATACTCTAGATGGTATGCTAACTACTAAAACCCACACTGGTTTTGGGGGTTACCTTTCTGGATCGCTCAGTTTGGCATAGAGGGCTTCGACCAACTCGGGGCACTTCAGCAAATGGTTGGTAACAATCAAGGTCCTGAAATTAGGAAAAAAACACAAAAAGTAGGACATATTGTTCTTGGTTATAAATAAACAACAAAGTTGGGGTCTTTGGGGGTCTTATCTTTGACGAACAGAGGCTTAATGGATGGAACTCAGTTACGCTCTATCAGTATAACATTTTTTACAGTGCCTGCGCTAAGAAGAATTTAAAAGAAGCTGCAACTCACACCCTCCAGATGGAAGGTTATCCAAAGCTAAGCAGGACCCTTTGTTACCATTCTGAAAAGTTGAACAGAATACACACATCCATTCCAATTCTGGGCATCTTCTAGAAGCCTGAAGAACACTGAGGGCAATTTTCAAGCTGTGATGTTCCTGCAGTTGTTTGGTTCGCTCAGGATTAAGACACGTGAAAAGAACCATAGAGCAATAATCAACGATTTTCTCATCTTGATGATTTAAACAATTCCTTAAAAAAAGAAAGGAAAGAAAGAAGAACAGTCACTGATGGCAGCAATGGTTAAACTATAATATTTTCACAATCAAAGTTATTATGAAACGTTTTGACAAATTCAGAGAGATGCAAATAAGGATAATGAAAATGATTGGAGGCTAGGAAATTGTCAGCAAGACGAAGAGACTGGGGGAAGTGGGAGTATTTAGCAGTAAGAAATAATGGTTGAGGGCAGAATAATGATCTATCTCTTTACTAGGGTCATCCATTGCTCCAATCCATACCGGCTCCGAGTGTTTCACATACCCTACTTTTATAAATACAGTTAACAAATATGCAAGTATCAATGACAACAGAATACTATCGCACAAAGCACAAATTAACTGAGATCAACAAAACAGCTCAGTTTTAACCATCCACCAAATTATTAGAAGGACTAGTTCACCGTGTCTCGGCTCCTAAGGCCCACTTTAACTGCCTTTAAAAAACCCAACAGACCCTGTAACAGTTCAACACTCCTGAAGTATCTGAAAAGGCGTCGCCCCCAAGGGCAGGCTGAGGAAGAATGAAGTGGCAGGAAAGTAGACACCTGCACAGCGCCCGCTTGGGAGAGCGGTCTAAATGCACCGGGTTAGAGGCCTGGAGACGGGGCCTTCCGGTCCTGCCCTAGAAAGGAAGCCAGTCGGACGGTGCTGAACCAATCTCTCTCTCTCTCTCTCTGTCCCTCTCTCTCTCTCTCTCTCTCAGCTCCAGGAAGAAAGCAAAGCCACCCCACTTCAGAGAAAGCTGCTGGGCTTGTCTAGATAGTTGCCTGGAATCAGTATTGACTCAAAGGCAACCCCAAAATGTCCCTGCTAACCGAGTACACTTGCTCCGTTTCAACTGCAAATTAAGGCTTTAGAAAAAAACCCTACTTTCTGTTGACATTTTTACTTATTTATTTAGTCCAGTTAATCATTGGATATATCCAAACCTGAATGAATTTCAACTTCTGCTTCTACAGATGACAGAAAGCAGATTTTGCCTAAGATGGAGAAACCACCTACCTGAATTTGATTAAATATAAATCTTTAAGCCACAGAGAAAAGGTGATGGTCCTGCAATCCAATTTAATCCAATTTAAAAAAGAAACTCTCGTTTTGACTCTTTAAGTTAGCGTGGAGGAAGAAAACCACAGAATATAAACCCAATTCCCTTAATTCCCCCCATTTTTTTTTCTCCAAAGAACTTTAGGACCTGCAAACAATATCAGTGAAGCTTAACATCAGGCACCATTAAAGGACCTTCAAGCAACTCTACCCCCTTTGTGTGCAGATGCTTACAAGAAAAGAGAAGGGAAGGCAAGTTTCCATATTGAATCCTGGGAGTCACGGTTCCCTGTTGCAATATTTCCAAGAAACTGGAGGCTACAACGAAAAGCTGGAAGAGATAAAAAAAAAAAAAAGACACGTGTCAAAGAAGATAACTGTTTATATTAAATAATTCTAAACACACCCCTGATATTAAAAGGGGGGTTATTAGGACAGCCTGGCTAGCTTCTTCACCCCATTTACCAACCGTGAGCCTTTTGTCTGTCAACCCTAGAAGCAAGTTCATCAGCCATGTGATGCACGGAGGCTGCTTTTACACTTCACGAATTATACGCCTGTCCTTTTCAGACTGCCTCTTCTGCTCTTTCTTCACTCGCTGCCTCTCCTCCGAAAGAAAGTGGAGGGATGGACTCACTAAAAGGGATAAAGGGCAACCCACTTTAAAATAGAAATGCAGTCAAGAATTGGGTTCCATTATAACGATTCGAAGCTAATGCTAGTGCCCACCTATGTGTGGGATTACTGCGAGGGTCTCTTGAGAAGGCGATCCTTGCAGATCTGCGTTTTGAGACATGCAAAGGCTGGCCCCAGAATGCCTTCTAAAGGGCTCCATTTCTCAATGCCTAGAGGAAGAACTGGGAGTTGTTCTATTTCAAATATATGCTGTATTTCACTCTCAATAGGTGCCTCTCTAGATGTGCGCAAGTACGTTTAAGTCAGTGGTTCTCAACCTGTGGGTCGGGACCCCATTTGGGGTCGATCAACCATTTCATGGGGGTCGCCAAGCAAGGCTGTCCGCCATTTTTTCCCCCTTTTCTGGCGGGTGCCTTACGTCCCTTGGGCTGGGCCAGCTGGTGGTCGGCCTGCTCCGTCTCTGCCGCTTGCCAGCTACGCCTCGGCCGGCGCAGGGGGCGGAACCACGCATGCGCGGCGCTCCCGAGCAGGGAAAGTCCTCGACTTACGACCGGTTTAGTCCTCAACTTACGACCGGTTTAGTCCTCGACTTATGACCGGTTTAGTCCTCAACTTACGACCGGTTGGGGTCACGGCATTAAAAAGGTTGAGAACCACTGGTTTAAGTAATGCTAGGTTTATTTAAAATGTATGTTAAGCAGAAGCTATTACTGCTGAATACCCTTAAGAAAGGTATTGTCTTAATTCGAGACTAGGCTGCAGAACAAAGGTTTTACTTGCTGTTGCAAAACAGCATCGGAAGTGACTCCTTTTTCATTGAAAGGTAAGTCTATACGTTGCATAAATTGCCATTTTCTAAAAGTTTGACCCCCGAATTTTTATACCAAGAATTATTTAAATCAAGCACATGACAGAATGTTGACAGTTATGGGGACTTGAACAAGTGAGCAAAGAGACAATAGAAGGAAGATACAAATCCAACGCAGGAACAAGATTATTATAGGCTGCTGTATGGTGTAAAATAGCAATATTTCAAAAGGAAAAATATTAAAGTCACTCACTACCCTCTTTATTTTTAGACAGTTTGGCAAACCGCTGCAATTTGCAGTCAAGGAACTCAACACCCTCAGATCTCCATACAAGAAAATTGAAGCCAGCATGTTCCATTGCCAGCATTTGCTTTCTTTCAAATGCATCCAGTATGGTAGTTTTAGATATTACATACATTATATAAATCTTCCTCTCTGTATGATTTGGGGTTTTTAAAAAATTGATTTTCGGTGAAACACTTCATCCAGTGGCTTTGATCAACAAAAGGCCAATAGATTTAAAGTTAGAACAACAACAAAAACTTCTAAAAATCAAACAAAGTTTGTAGATATCCACAACATTAAGACAAAGGGCCTTTCTGGAAAAATCAATCAATTCTCAGTTTAAGAGCTGGCATTTAAACATACCATTACCTATTAAAATATAGTTAACCAGATCTTAGGAAAGCAGTTGGAAGTGTTGATTGCCAGGCCCTGAAGCAAACAGAAAGACAATTTAAAATTAGGGGACCAGGGACCCCCCCACCCCTCTCTCTCTCTCTCTCTCACACACACACACACACACATATCAGGTACTTGGTTTTTCTTCAAATGGTGATGCCCCTTAAAAACCTCTAAAGTCAGCTCTCAGAGTAATGAGGAACATCTTCCATCTTCATGCACGAAAGAATGGATCCTCAGTGTATGCAATACACCTCGTCTTTGTGGCAGGCCCTCAAATACTGGAACACTGCTATCATGTCTCCCCTAGTCCTTCTTTTCACTAGACCAGACATACCCAATTCCTGCAGCTGTTCTTCACACATTTTAGTCTCCAGGCCTTCGATCATCTTCGTTGCTCTTCTTTCCAGAGTCACAACATATTTTTATATTGTGGTGACCAAAAGAGGATGCAGTATTCCAAGTGTGGCCTACTAAGGCTTTGTAAAGCAGCAGTAGCACTTCAGGTGATTTGATTCTATCCCTCTGTTAATGCAGCCTAGGATTGCATTGGGTTTTTTTGGCTGCTGTCACACACTCTTGGCTCATATTTAAGTGATTGTCCACTTGGACTCCAAAATGCACATACACATACTTACATGCAGTATGAAACTGAGCAAAATGTCAATATTAAAATAAATTTTAACTTAACTTTTGTTTTGTGAATATTGACTCACCGTGTAGACAATTCTACCAACTAGCCCTAATTTTGCTGAACTTAAAAATCCCCAAAACACAGATTAAACACTATTTAATTTAAGCCATTTTGGAAATTATTGAAAAACTGAGAAATGAATTCCTACAAAACAAAAAGATTCCTGAGAGGCTATCCTTCTGGTGGCTTGTTTTTACTCTAAGAAGTAATACAACAAATAACAGAAAGCTTTTTCCAAGAAAGTAATCTCATTTGGAAAAGTTGTCCAGAACCTACGTTCAATGAAGTAACATCCCTTACAACTAAAAATTCATTAGTCATAAAAAAAAAAAATACAGATTCAGATTAAGAAAGCACGACCATCACAGGTGGAAGGTAGCCACTAACTCTGGATTACAAAACATAGCACAGAAACGCCCACTTTGTGTTTCCAATTCCAGTAGAAGCCCCAACTAACCACAGTTCACTAGATAATACGGAGTATGGATCCAGTGTACAAACAAGAGAAGGAGGGAGGAATGGGCAATATGATCAACTGCTTTAAGAGGTCTCTTTTTTTAAAAAGAAAAAATCGAATGTCATGTTTTAACACTGTCCATTAAAACAGCTGCAGAATTACAATTTATGGAACATCTTTGACAGAGGCCAGTCCTAAATCTCCCAATATATTCTGAAAGAGCAAATCACAGTGCCCTCTAGTGGCCAAAGCTCTCAACTCTCCAAGTGGTCCCAACGCATGCAATCTGTTTTTTTAAACTATTAAACCATATAAAATTGACAATCTATTAGAAGTAAATGGGTAAATGGCCCTGTGAGGCAACTGGGGGTCAAACACAAACCAAAGTTGAATACAGTTAAAAGACTCAGTTCCCACACCGATACTTTACACGGCGTTTGAAAAAATATATACAGATCTCCCTAAAAATAAATGTGCAGATGTGTTATTATATCAGGGTCTTTTTCACTTTCTGTTGATGCAGGTTCTCCCATGCGATCTCCCCATTCCAGATACTGAAGAAATCCGCAAGTTCATACATCTTATTAAGATTTATGATCAACATGTTAAAGTATAAATAAGCAGCATTACTGAAACAACTCTTCAGAATTATATTCTTTCAGTATTTGTACCATTTTTAAAGGAAACGATCCCTGAGGTGCCTTATTTTTAAATGCAACACAACATGATGACAAGGTGCGTTGCAATAGAATGTCTTGCGGGGTAAACAGCGCCATCTGCTGGCGACCTCCGTCTGCATATAAACAGGTGGACAGTTGGATCTTGATGACGGGCTGCATGTCCAGAAAGTGGCAGAAACAAAATCCCCCCTGTACCTTCTTGGCAGAATTCGTGGTGGCTATTTCACCGGGTCTAGGGCTTTAGCTGTTCTAAATCAGCATTCCTCAACTTGGGCAACTTTTAAGATGGATTCTGAAAGTTGAAGTTGAACACATCTTAAATTTGCCAAGGTTGAGAAACCTGGCAAAACGCTTGGCAGCTTAGCCACTGAAACAGTCATGGGGTAACTCACCAGTGGCAGAAGGGAGACGAAGACCTGCAGAAGCATCCTTGATTTGCCTATTGCTGCTTCTTAAATCTAGGACAGCCAAACAAAAAGCCACTCTTCCACGTGCCTCTCGCCAGGAGAGGCATTCTCAGGTCTGATCTCATTTGCCAACAAAGCGTTTGGAAGAAGCGAGAGGGGGGGGTGAACTTTGGGAAGCACAGCACAATGTATGCAGGAACATGTTTAATGAAATTATAATTGATATAGACTTGAATCTGCTGTCCAACCCTATTTTTATATCAGCTAAAATGCTGGTAGACTAGTTTGCTTCTATGCTATCACAAAGAAACTCTGTGTGTGTGTGCGTGCGCGTGTGTATTAAAAAACATGCTAACTGGTAAAACAAGCCCACAGTCAATTAGAGCAAAATGTATGCAGATGCATGTGATCCCTGCCATTTAATTTTCAAGCAGCAGAACATTTTACACAGTTTGAAGGCCTTACTTACTGCTCTCTACTTTCTGCAACACAGAACATACAAAATTTTTTGATTTATTGGTAGAGGCATATGAAAACAATAACTCAGGAGTATTCCAAAACTATTCCCATCAGAAATTTTTGGAGTATTTCATCCAAAGGATATTACAAGATGATGATATGAAATCTTATGCTTTTTGATCAATTACTGAGCATCTGCAAAAAAACCCCAACCCCTTCCATCTATCAAGACAGTGTGAATAACTACTTTTCTCCCCACGATACCAGGCTTTGGGTTTTATTACACCAGTTCAAGAGACAATTGTTTTATGCAAACAGTGGGCAAAATGTGGGTTGACCCCATTTGATTTGGTCATCCGTCACTTGCTGGTTTTGATCTACGGGATATGCTGAATGCTTTGAGTTCACAATATTTGTGGCCTGTGGGTAATTGCTCTCATGGCCCATAATTTGCTCTGATTGGTACTTGAAGCCAGAGAGAGTGCACATAACCCAATGAAACGGCAAGAGCCCATCCCAAGCTTGCTGTCCATTACCTGTTTTCCTTTTGATCCCCTCTTAATCGATTGAACACTTGCATCCTATTCTCCACACAAATATCCCTCTAAATATCCCCCTAGGTATCCCTCTAAAATGAGGCCTATTTATTTCTGAAGAAGCCCGGGACCCACCACCAGTACACAGTGTCCTGCGTGGAACTTGGCACAGGCGAAGAAGACACACTTATTAAATTAGAGCCAAACTTTCATATTTATTTTATTTTAAAACTTGCTTTTAAGGCTTATTTCCTTGACCCTTCTACATTCATACATGCAGGCTAAGCACTGTAAATACACATGTGTGTTTATGGCGATACCACCATCACAAACTGGAACTGCAAAAAAAGAGTCCATTGTCTGTCAGGTAACTGCATCCCTTAGACATCTGGGACAACCCACAAAACCTCACCTGCGTTATTGTGCAAATGAAACTAATTAGGCCATTTGGGTCAACTGCAACATGGCAAGCGGAAACGATCTAATCCACCTCCTCCTACACACAACAGCATCTGGGATGCACAGGGCATCACTTCCTGCCCAGGGCCCTCCAAGCGGCCTCCTGCTCTGTAGCAGCTTAGAGCTGGTGGAGATACGTTGGAACATTAAGGGCGGCCATTCCGTGTGATCACCTTGAACTGATTTGGGGGGGAACCATGCTACCACACTGGATTGCACCCACATTTGTAGCAAAATTATTTCTGTAAACCAAAATTATTTCACGTTAATGATTTTCTCTGGAAGGATCCGATAGATTTTGTAGCTCTCCGTTTTCTTTTGAATTATATCCCATTTAGATCCCATCGCCCTTCTCAGCTCTTCCTATAAATAACCTTTAAAAGCACCCCTGCCCTCTCCCACAACACCACAGCATCACCAGATGGCCTCCTGAGGGGTCTCCAGAAGAAGGGGAGCTGGACTGGACCCTCCAACCACTCAGACATTCCTCAGCCCCGATTCAGCCTCTGGTGTTTTGGCAGGGGCGGGCAGAACAAGGTCTGCCATGCCCTCTCCCAGTGAGGAAGCCCCTGGCATTCCCACAGCACGACTCCTAATCAAGAAACATCCCAGTCAGCATTCCCATAATAGGTCCCTATACATACATACAAGTGTAGAGATTCTTTTCAAAACAGGTAGATAACAAGCCATAGTGTTTAAATCTACCATTAATAAAGTTCCACAAAGAATTTAATACAGTGTAAGATGGTAATTTGGTAGTTTTTAATGGCAAGAACATCACCCAGGCTGCCAAGAAATGTTTTTGTAAAATGAAGCTAGGCGGCATTTTTTCACGCCATCTCCACAACAAAATTAACATTGTGAGTGCTTTCAGAAAGGCACAACAGCTTTTAGTTGAGAAGTTCTGGGGGATGATTTGTAAGATTGTAGTAGCAGCAGTTGCCCAATACTTACCTATCAAGAGTGATTCCAGATCATTTTCTAATTTCTGTAGCAACTGAATCACACGGATAGATGCATCAATCAGACCCAAACTCCTATTATTAAAAACAAAAAAAGGCCCATTTACAAGTGAAGAAATCAACATTACATGCAATGCTATTATATCGACACATTATAAAACTCCACAAAACATGATTATATATAATAAACAGAAAACACAGAGCAAAGCAATCCTTTACCATTATTAAACTTTGTGGTAGCATCCAGATGTTGGCAGAAGAAATGGGATTAAAGAAAATGAGGGATTGGCTGAATGAGCCTCAATTACCTTCTCAACAAACCTATTAAATCTTGCGCTAATGGCCCGTGTTATATGATCGTCCTGGGAGCTTCCTGGCTCAGGTGGGTTTGCCAACATCCAGGACGGAGGGCAAATTAGTGCTGAACCTCTACCTGCTGGACTCTTAAAATTCACCCAGGCAGCTGCACAGAGAAGCAGTTTAACCCTCTGGATGGTCTTTTAGGGCAGGCCCAGACAGACAAAGTTGCAATAGTCCAGCCTTGAGCCGACAAGGACACAAATGACTACCAGTAACACTTTCTAACCAAGGCATGCAACCGGCATACGAGACGTAATTGCCCCAAAGCTTAACTGGCTGTGTGGCCTCTTCCCTCTGTTCCAGCAGGAACGGCGAGACCAAGAGAACCACCAGATTGCTAAGCCAGCTCTGAACAGTGGAACGTGACCCACCCGGAGCCAGAGAGGAGCCATTTCTGGCTGCTGAAGGCCTCCGAACCCAAAGACACTCTTTGTTTGGCTAGGGTTCAGAGTTCCAGTTCCACTCCGGCCAATGGCCAGGTTCATTCAGCACTATGAAAACGAACATTGCTATGAGAGCTACAATTCATAGTATCGGAAAAAAAATATATGCTACTTTGACACTTCAGACTCTCTTAGTGATTGAAGTACTATTAAAATGAAAGAGCTTTCACCAGCTGAACCAAGAACAATGTTGTCCAGAAAATGGAGAACGTCTGAAATCGGCAACCACCAAACATGCAGTTCCCAACTTTGGCCTGTTTCAGATTACTGATGAATCAAGACAAATTATAGTTATCACCACACATCAATTAAATTCTTCTCCTAGCTCATTTCCCATGTTTTCAGTAAGGCCAGAGATTGCATGTGTTGGAATATTTAGATATAACTCACCTCTCTCTAAAACCACAATTCTCATTCAATTTTTAAAAAATGTAAGATATGCAGCTATTACTTGGAAGTAATTTCATCCATACTAAGGGAGATTTATTTTTTTATTTTGTAAGTCTCATACTACAGTATATACACTTTGTATAGACATTGTTCTTCTTGAGATTAAGAGACTAAAGATATTACCCAGGCAATCCCTTGTGTGTTTAGACACACCTAAATGGAAGTAAAAAACAAGCATTGCCCAAATGCTGCTTATTCACTCCGGCTAATAATTAAGTCCAAAACACCTGGAGGGCACCAACTTACCTACCTATTTTATTTACTGAATTACTATTAACTTGACAACAAAATTACTATATCAGGCTAAAATATGATTTTATTGCATTTTTTTCCTTAAAAAACAAAATTACAGTTTTACAGTTTGGACTGTGGTAGAAGAAATATGTGCATTGCAGACTTTATAAACCGCTTAGAGAGGGCTATAAAGCAGTGTATAAGTCTAAGTGCTATTGCTATTGTATGGAGCAGTACTTCTCAACCTTAACCTGGCTGGGGAATTCTAGGAATTGTAGTCCACACATTTTAAAGTTAATAAGGTTGAGAAACACTGGTATATATTCTAGTTCAACAACACGTACAGTTAGAAGACAAATGTGTGCTGTATCTGTGCATATTCAACAAGACCTAATGGAGAGATAGTAGCAAATGAATGGAGCCCTAAAACTAGAAATTTTAGGTTAATATGTAGTTTCTGCTAGGTTTCAACAACTGAACGTAATCAAATCATCTTGTCAATCATTATCATGATCTGCCTTTGGGAGATAATAGCTCAGGATCATGTAGCAGGCTCTTCTAATAATTTTCAGTACAAATTATTTGGTGGTTCATATATACTAAAGGACTATAAAAATAGTACGACACTATGAACAGTGCCCTGAACTTGCATCACTGAATAGTTCTACTGTACAACATACTCAGGCAGCAGAAGAGAAGAAAAGAACTGCCAAACACCCAAAGGAAAAAACAGACTGCAAAATAAAATCTAAATCTAAGTATCTTTGAGCAGAATCAAACAAATACAATATTATGCCTTGGTCAGCTAGCCTGACCTATGAATTCATTCACTCACAAGGTTTCATTCTGATGCCAGAGACCAATCATCTCCTATTAATATGCTGAGAGTAGACAAAAGATAAAGTGAATTAACAAAGACAGAGATGGATTTCAAAGAGAGCAAGTTTCCAAGTTAAATCCGATAAAAACTCAGAAATATGAACAAATGACTCAATTTAATAAGCATTCAAACAAAGCTATGCATGTGTAGGCCAGGAGCCAAAACTATACCTCATAACATTTTGGTGATTTGCACACTGCACACAAGCATTCCGAAGGCATCGAAAACATTCAGACAGCAGCTGCAACTGTGAATCCAGGTGTGCCAATGTACTGGCATCCTGGCATGTCGCTTCAATTTCATGTGAAACTTTTTTCAAAATTTGCAGGAGATCTTGGAACAAACTTTCAGTTGCTGTTTCCCTGAAATGAAAAACAAACACAAAGTGAAGGAACGGTATTATCAATGTAAACCTGTATAACAAATTTGCAAAAGCTTCTTTTTAAAAAACGAAAATTGCTTATTTTGAGGGGAAGAAAAGAGAGGGAAGAAAGAAATTTAGACATCTAGCAAATGAAACTTTTTCTGGGGAGGTTAATATTTCTATTCCAGTATCCAGAAATTCAAGCAAATTCACAAATCTCTGCTTACGGGACAAGATGTTAAAATTAGATTTAAATCTACCTTCCTCTTATCTACCAGAAACAGAGATCTACTGTACAGTGCTCTTCAATCAGCTCTGACCACACCTAGAATCACTTTGTACAACTGGGACAAATGTATCAGGCTTGCTGGCTCTCAGAAAGCCATCCTATGCTAATCTCCTGATGCAGAACAAAAACTTAATTGTGAATAGTTTTTCCATCAGCCTTCATTTCAGAGTCCCATCTTTATAGAATCCAGCTGAGCCATGCCTACTAGATCCCTGGTTCCAAAAGCTGTCCAACCTGGCTTCTCCTAATCCAAGCAGCATCCTCCAAATTTATTTTAATAAAATAAAATTTTTGAACATTATGACAGAAGGATGACTGCTAGGTTCTATAGGAATCTAGAGTGTTAGCACCAATTTGTACACTGTCATTTAATTTAGGATTTGCATGGTGGATACCAAAAACCAAGAACACCAAGAGAGACACTAGAATGGCAACAAACTCTGAAGAAAGTTTATTAAGAAATTACTCAGAGCACCAGCTGGTCCATCCTTAATTTGAGCCAAAATGGCAAGGAGTTTTCGGAATCTGACTCACAAAGGGGTTGCTTTCATTGGGCAAGTTTTACAGCCCTGTTACCTCTCTTTTCCCCTTAACCCTCAGGGTTGCTTAGCTTAGGCATCAGCAAACGAGGATTAGATATTAATGGTGATTACATGTATGGCAGGTGCTAGGGGCACCTGCTAAAACAGAAGAGGAAATAATTATCTGGTTGAGATAAGAGCATAAAGTTTGTTATCTCAGAATTTGCAAGAGTAAATAGAAAGAGCAAACTTATCTAAGGAGCCTCTCCTCCAATGTTAAGTGAAAAGTACAGATCAGTCACATGACAGAATGGAGAGCCAGACGATTATGATGAGGCCAGGTGACCCAAATTTCATTAGTTGTTCCGGGGTTTTTCAAGGAGCGTAATCTTTGGATCCAAATGGGTTCACTCAACCTATTTTTACTGGCTTTACGGTATAACATTCCCCAGTAACTCTAAGTGGGGCAGCTCTGCCCTGTTTGGATTCAGGGTACAACTGGCGGATTCTCCACAATCACAGCTCCTGCTGGAAAAGAAGGTGGCAGCCGTGGCTTTTGTCCTGTGTGCCAATTGCCCCGTTCCAGGAGGTCCTGCTCATGGACAATCGAGATTTAATACAGGTGGTCCTCGATTTACAACAGTTCTTTTAATGACCATTTGAAGTTACAATGACACTGAAAAAAGTGACTTAAAAGTGACTGTTTTTCACACACACAACAACCATCACCACATCCCCATGGTCATGTGATCAAAATTCAGATGCAAAGTCAACGGGAAAGCCAGATTCACTAAACAACCGTGTTACTAATTTAATAACTGCAGTGATTCACTTAACAACTGTGGCAAGAAAGGTCATAAGATGGGGCAAAATTCACTTAACAAATGTCTCACTAAGCAACAAAGATTTTGGGCTCAATGATGGTCGTTCAGTCGAGGACTACCTTTATTTATATTATAAAAACATCACTGTATTGAGATAATGCAATGTATCCAAATTTATGCCAATACAATCAGAAGGAAACAAAAATTGTGCCTTAATCATCTCCCAGCTGGAGTATTGCAACCTGCTGTCAATGAGGTTGGCTGGAAGACCATCCAGGAATTTCAACTGGTCCAGAATGCAGCAGCGTTAAGTACAGCTAGTCCTCATTTAGCTACTGCAATTGGGACCGGCAACTTGTTCTTTAATCAAAGTGCTTGCTAAGCGAAACTGAGGCCAGGCTTATTATGATCTTACTTCAGGTTTGCTTTGCTTTACAGACCTGCGAAGGCCATAAATGTGAGGATTGGCCACAGTTACATCAGACATAACTGCAAACAGTCACCGTACCAGGCAGCTGCTAAACAAGAACTGCCTCTGCGTCAGAGCGTTCCTCATCGCTCTCCCTTGACCCCAGGAGCTGCGCTGGCCTCCATGTGCTGCTGTCACCTACAAAGCCCTCCAGTGGCATCAGGAACGGGTAATTTGCAAGAACGCTTCCTCCAACAAGGAGTGTGCGCTCCAGGTCCCTTCGCTGAAACTGTCGGCCATCCCAACTTGACTAGCTAGCAAAGAAAGGCTCTCTGGGCCACGGCTACAAAGAGGGTACTGTACTAAGCAAATTGGTTACAAATTTTGGGCTCAATTGTGGTCATACGTTGAGGACTGCCTGTATTATTCTATGTTCTGTGAAAAGTGGCCTGCCAGAAAAAGGCTTGCAAGAAATAGCTGGAGGCTCGACTTGTTTATCTCAGAGAAATTTAGAGTAGGGAAAACATGAGGAGTGTCTGAAGAAGGGGCATCAGGTAGAAAATGGGGCAGGAGACGGAACAGATGTGCCTATTTGATGTACTAGTTAACCAGGAGACCACAAGTTGTAAGCCTCTCTTAGGTATGAAAGCTGACTTAGGGCCAGTCACGACTCTCACAGGGTTCTTGTTTGGGGGGAAAATCGGAGGCAGGGTTCAAATCAGTGTCCTTCAACCCTGACAATTTTAAAACATAATGTACAGAACAACAGAGCTGGAAGGGACCTCGTAGGTCATCTAGGCCAACCCCTTGCTCAAGCAGGAGACCTTATTATACCATTCCAGACAAGTGGCTGTCCAGTCTAGTGATGGAGCCCCCACCCACCCCTTCTGGAGGCCAAGGCCTGTCCAGCTGGGTAATTGTTCCTGCTGTTAGGAAGTTCCTCCTCCATTGCAGGTCGCTTCTCTCCTTGACCGGCTTCCATCCGTTGTTCCTCGCCCGGCCGGCCTTCGGGTGCTCTGGAAAAGAGGCTGCCCCCTGTCCCCTCTGCGGCAACACCGCCCTCGCGCCCACGTGGATGTGTGGATTCCTCAGGCAGCCAGGCTGGCTGGCTAGCTAGGGAATCTCGCCGGTGGGAGTCCACACGCCCTACTTGTTCAGGTGGAAGAAGAGTGGGCTAGATGGCCTCGGAGACCCCTTCCGCCACGAGCCCTGGTCCACGGGCGGCCTTCGAGGCAGGCGCAGCCCCCGCTGCCTCGGGGACGGGGGTAAAACATCACCCGGTCCGGCGGCCACCCCCGAGATGAGCTCTTCCCCGCCTCAGCGCCCCCTCCCTCCCTCCCTCCCCAGTCGCCGACACGCGTGCGCGCCTCCCCACGTGACTCTCCGCCGACGCCGTCCTCACCTGACTGCCGCGTCCCGGAAGAGGCTCGTAGCCCGCCTCAGCGTGGCCAGCCCGTCCGGCAGCGTCGCCGGCTCCGAGGCGCGTTCCGCAAGGCGCCTCAGCTCCGCCGCCAGGCCGGGCCAGGTTTCTCCGCCCGCCGCCATTGCGAACGGAACGTGCGTCGCCACGTCCGGAGTTGCGTGCTCGGGTCAGAGGTCACGAGGATTCGTTTGACAAGCCGGGCGCCGCTTTCCCTTTCATTCTCGTCGCCGCCGTCCCTCCGCGCATGCGCAGATCGTCGTGTTGACGTCACGCGTGCCGTGGCGTAACCTCGTCAGTTGCAAGTCTGACGCGCTATTTGGGTAGCGAAAGACGGGCACGCGCGCATGCGCTGGTTTATTGCAGCCGTTTAATCGTTTATTTGAGGGTGTCATGATCTCGTGGTGTCACGTGACTTCTCAACGACGCGCTTACCTCTCTCGCGCCCTCGATCGCGTCACGTGACGTATCGCGCCGGGTTTTTTGCCTTTGCGGAGCCGGGGTGGGCGTGGCCTGCGCGTGACGCATCCAGTTTGACAGCCGAGGTCCAAAGCCTGGGAATGTTCAGCGTTAAATAATAAACATCTTAAGCAAGAATATTCCGCTTCCGGAGGGGGCTGGGTGACCTGCTAAGGTGGAAATCCCTGCAAGTATCTCGGGATTCCTTGCAGACTTTGTTCCCAGGTGAGATAGAAATGAAATTGCCAGTTGGAGCACTTTTGCACAGACCGTTCGGTATCACGTTGTCATTTTTACAGTGATTTTGTGTATTCTATACCACTGAAAGTTTATGAAACATACAATAACAATATGCAATAAAAAGCAATGCGCTCTGAAATAATAGGGCATACCAAAGACTGAAAAAGGCACCAAAAAAACCCCAAAAGTCAACAAAATAATGATGGCAGACCTGACTGTGCTGTAGTCGTGTTTTTAATACACGTGCACAAAAGAGAGGCATGGCTTCAGCGCCGGCTACAATTTTGCCTTCTAGGACCCAGCAGAGATGCCTGTTACTCCCACCAGGCTCCCTCCAGCTGCTCCTTTTAAGCACTCTTTACTGAAAGAAATGGGGAAGTCGACTCCCTGCAATTACCAGCTTCCAACAGCGTCCTTGTTCGCAGGAATCCCCGTGGGCATTCTTAGGAAATGAAAGCAGGTGGAGGTAGAAGCGCCCAGAAAAAGGTGACCTGGAATGGCTGACAGCCACAGGAAGAGATGATGACGGGGGGGGGGAGTCTCTCCTCCATGTGTCTTTTACTAAATAGCTACTTTTTGTGATTGGCCAAGTCCGTCACTTTGCTCCCAGGATTCAGGCATGCCAGGCTTTTTTACCTGATCTGGTAAAACAACTCCGGATGGACTAAAGGCCAATCAGATTTCTCCAGTAAGTTTCTCTCAAGACAGACTATGCTTCTAGTGGGTAGGTGAACACATAAGTATGAAATTTTCTTGGGGTTTTTTTTTTCTACAAAACCCATTCGCTCCTGCCTTCTTTTGGAAAGGGTTAATTCTCTGATTTGAAATCCAGAAAAGTTAAGCAGGTTCTGCCCAAGTAAATGCAAGTATGCATTGCCCTTGGTGCAAGAATAATAATAATGATGATGATGATGATGATGATGATGATGATGATGATGATAAAGTTGAAAGGGACCTCGGAGGTCATCTAGTCCAACCTCCTGCTCAGGCAGGAAACCCTAATAAATGTGACATAATTGTCACACAACAACAGGATATTTATTTCTTTAATGAACTATTGGAAGATATGAAAGCCACATATTGTATGTATACCACCTGCCTGTCTGTCTGCCATATAGCTTTTAAATTCACAGGAGAGCTGCCAAGAAATACATGTTAAATGTGTTAGAATAAGGGCAAGTCTTTATATATATACTTTTTCTATCCTTGAAAAAAGGCTGGAATTTACCAGCCTAACCCCATTTGTCCCTGCAGCTTGGATGTCTCTAATATTTCTAGCTTTGAAAAGAATGTGTGGTTGTTTCAGATTATTTCAGTTTTCTTCAAAAAAATAAATAAATCCTGTCTACTGTTGTAAGAGCTTTTAGATGGAGCATGGTTGTTAGAAATGTTAAACAAACAAGCAAGATTTCAATCAATCTGAAGCTAAATAAACAGACAAGTGCTACGATGACTTCAGGCAAAAGGAAATCTTCCATAATCAACACGAGAAATAGGGATTAGTATTGTGTGAAGGATATGTAGGACAGTCATTCTCAGAGTTCAAGTTCTTCAACCCCTACTCTTGCAGTTCACCAAATTATAAATGAATAGGTATTTCATTTAATAATAAATTTATTTGTTTCTCATTAGATTGAATGCAGTTAATGAAATTCATGAATAAATGGAACTGGTTCCTTTGCAAGTATACAGTATTTCTGCCTTCTTTAAAAAGCAATTTATCTTTATTGGTTAATTCCTTGAACTGAAAATAATAAACCACAACATCTCACTCACAAAGAGAAACAATTAAAAAAGTGATAGCAATGTCACAATATAGATTATGTTCCCAGATTATGTCCCCTGCCCAAATTCAAAATGCTGTGATCTCAGGAACTCTGTCTGTGAATCTACTAGAACACGTCAAACTTCATCAGCACAGCCGTTGCCCATTGCTGAAAACCAAACCAAGAGGGCTGCTCAAGCAAGCCAAGAAAAGGTTTGGGTGCAAGGCTGAAGACAGGATGGTCCAGAAAACAGGACTCTATCGTAAATCAGGTTTCAGAGCTGCATAGCCATTGCCTTAGGGAATCTGTCAGCTAAAATTTACTTCCTTGAGAGAAAATCGGTCCATTCATGTTCTTGTGGAAAACGAAAGAACTCTTACGAATTCCAGAGGGGATAGGAAGATCCATTATGGCAAGGAACACCCCTACTCTTCTTGGGGACTCACAGCAGGCAAGAGAGGGTCCCAGATGTAGATGGACGCTCATCAGGGAGAGAAGCAAGCTAGAACTAAGGAGAAATTTCCGGGCAGTGAGAACAATCAACCAGTGGAACGGCTTGTCTCCAGATGTGGTGGGTGCTCCATCAAGAAGAGACTGGACAATCACTTGTCTGAAATGGTATAGGGTCTCCTGCTTGAGCAAGGGGTTGGACTAGAAGACCTCCAAGGTCTCTTCCAACTTTATTCTGATTCTGATCATTTTATACAGCAGAAAAGGAGAATGGAGGAGAGGAAATAAAAGTCAGGAACATTCACCACAATCCTACATGTCCAGTTGGTCAGAAATGTCCAGAGACTGAGCACCGCTTACAAGGAAGAGTCATTGTCAGCCCAGCTCCTCTAGGGAAATCCATGCCGTCATCATTGCTAGGAGATCCCAGACATTTTCTTTCTCGGCCACTCAGGGGCATCTGCAGTGCCAAACTCTGGAAGACGGTGGGCACGGCATTGCAAGTGAAGCCCCCTCCCTTTCTAAATCTAAATGAACCCAGATACCTCTACACCTTTTTTTAAAAAAACTTTGTGGTACAACACGTTAAAATAAATTACATTGATTGAGCAGTAGCTAGAATGAAAATTGGGAAATGATTATTTTGGCAAACTCGGCCTGAGAAAGGCTCCCAGTTCTGCTATGCTCCACCAGCCGTTTCCGTCAGATTATAATCATCCCTTGGAGTCTGGCTCTGGCCCACCAGGCTTTTCTGAAGGGGCCTTCCATGGATTCCTGCCTTATTCAGCTCCTAATTAATTGATGTTCTTAACATTCAATTTATCTTGTTCCTTTCACTCATTTATAGGGAGAGAACAGCAAGATAACATAAAGTTGAATTGCATATAAATGTAGCTTTCTGCTGCTTGTTAATCTTTTCTTGTGGTTTCAGTCCCAAGAACAAACAGGTGCTCACCTAACTGTCTGGTTTACTCACAATCCTTCCAAACATCAGGTCGGTGTTTCTCAACCATCTGTCCCAAAGGGTACAGGGCTTCCTGCCTGAGCAGGGAGTCGGACTAGAAGACCTCCAAGGTCCCTTCCAACTCTGCTACTCTCTTATGCTGACCTTGCTTTCCAGATGTACACCAGAAAGTAATATTTTAATCTGGTCTTCGTGCTCCTCCCAATGGAGTCCGAGCAAGGCCGACTTCATTTATTCCGACTTTACACTTTCAGCTATTTTAGTGAAATTTGAACACCCTCGTCCTGTACCTTGTAGAAACAAGAGACCGCTTTGGGTAGCTTCGCCCCCTCCAGAAAACAATCCTATGATAATCTGCCATTTCAACAAAAGTGTAATATGGGAAGAAAGGCAATGCTGTTTTTTTAAAGCACTGTTGAGTGTTTACTTTAAAATCAAATAATACCATTTGAAATTCCAAATAAAAAGGAAGTTTGGTATCTAAATTGCTCTACCCAAGCTCAAAAAATAGTAATATGAATTAATGATTGACCTGAGGTTTATTCATCTGTTTGCTCTGGTATTCATAAAAATGCACAGTTGCCTTAGTAACCAGTACATCATACAGATTTTCGTCTATCCTTGATCTAAAGTGCACTCTCTTAAAGAAAGGCATACAGTTTCTCACGAGAACGCTTTCTCCCACCCTTGTTTGGAAAGGAAGAAGTAATGAATTGGCCATTCTTTAATGGGCCCATTTTGATTTTTTCTCGCCTCGGCAAACAGTCTCTGACGGAGAAATGTTGTGCGGTTGCTTTCTGAAAGTTTCTGAAAGACTCTAGCAGCACCGTCCTTCGGTTGGTGTTCAGACTGTCGCTGAGTCCTCTGAAGCGCATTGCCTGGACATCACTGGACACGGAACTGACATTGCAGTGTGAACTGGGGCCTTCGCCCGTGTTTATGGGGTGGGACTTGGGTTGTGTGTTCATAGCCACCATCTTGACTTTTCTGATACACAAGGAGGCCTCTTGATTTAATCAACATCTCTTCTCACAGATGTATTTTACCTGTTTACAGCAAGAAAACTTCTGAGACACGAACTGCATTGACAGGGACCATAAGGCAGGACTCCTGAGGTTGAGCTCCATGCAACTGCCAGCACATCGATCAGCCCTGTTCTGCTTCTGCCTATTCCTACAGCGACTAAGCCCGTGTTTGTCAGCCTTGACAATTTTAAACTGTGTGGACTTCAACTCCCAGAATTCCATAGCTAGCAGGCTGGCTGCGGAATTCTGAGAGTTGAAGCCCATATAGCTTTTAGGGCCCCAACCTAACAGCAAAATTGACCCAGGCAGATTAAGATATATCTGCAGTTCCCACATCCACACTACTAGCCATTCGTCTAAAATGACTCATTTTCCATTTGTGGAAGCTTTCTGCTTCTCTGTACTGACAAGAATCATTTGATTAAGTTGATCATCAGTGGATGCTTAAAGCCCCCAAAGAGATCTTTTACCTTTTTAATGTCAAAACGTAACACTGAATTAAAAAATGTATGAGAAATTGTACTATGTATCTGGTGTCTCAATATCAAATTAATAATTCTTGTGGGTCGCACATGTACAGCTGCCATATTTCACACATATTTTGCACAATAATAAATTTCTACTCTTAAAACTCAAACCTGCATTCATTAAATAGCTGACAGAAGAAATAGTAAGGTAAGTTGTTTTATTGCAGAAAAGAAGGAAGTCATATATATGTGTGAGCTTCCAAAATGCTTTCAAAGCATTTTCCACACCTAAAATTTCAAGGAAGATTAATTTTTAAAGAGAACCAAAGGAGTCCCTTATGTGAGCTGAAGACTCTGCGTCCTCTTTGAGAAGCAAACCTCCTGGGCGGGAATACTAATACCACCAACAAGCCAGGATCTTCTTGGATTGGGATACATACATGCGTTTTGTATTGCATGCTGAAGATCTTGGGCAATAGAGGACTCAGTTTTCCACCATACTCTTCCCTTGTTGTCCAGTGTCCCCTTAATGACACTCTCAGTATAAAAAAAAAAAAAAAGCACCCAGCCACATAAAACAGGGACCTGAAATATTATTAAGCAATGCCTCGGACTTACTACTGTGGGTGACTGGAAGTAGGGGGTCCAATGCTGGTAGGAAGAAATCCTATGAGATGGAGTTAGTTCTGACTCCAGATGGCCAAGAGATTTTTTAAAAAATTTCTACAATTTAAAAAAGAAATCATAGCCAGGTAAAAAGTTCAAGGAGATGGAAACATCAAAGACAGCAAGATTCAGGTCTGCAAAATACAGTCTCAAGCACTTAACAAAATAGCTGAGATTAAAACTCACCAAGAGGTTCAAGGCCACCAGACGCAAAATGTGGTCATACTGTATATACAACACAATGTAACTACCGTGAATTTACAGGTATTGATATCCTACTTCTATTTTAGATAGTTTGCTATTTGTCCTGCAACTCAGCTAGAAACCAGATACATCCTTGGAAAAGAAAGCTACCTGGTCCTTTTTCTCCACATCCTCCCCCAACCATGAATACAGAGCTTTTGGACAATTTGTGGTGGAGTTCTGCTCTCTTCTCTTCATTAAATAGCCCATCAGAACCAATATTCTGAAACAAAGATGTGCACGTTGACAACATTACGATGTGAGACAACCCCTCCAACAACGTAGTTCATCTCCAACTTCAGGATGGCATGAAAAGGACCGATGATGGGCTTCACTTGTCGAACGACCCCTGTGAGTTGAGAAACAGCAACAACAGCAGCAATAATTAGCATCAACATATTTAATCGCCGTGACACGATGAGCAATGCTTCGGTTCCTTTGGCTAGACCGCTGCTAAACAGCAGTGCTGAAAAGCTGCTGTCCCACCCGCCGGTCTTTGGTTTACGGAATGCCACAAGCTCCTTTCCATTTTCCACGTTGTTTGGGATCCCTGAAGGCCTTACTGCCCTCCTCTGCTACAAGGTTACAAGGGAGCATGGAAACCATGGCCAAGGCCCACGCTCAAAGCACAGGATTCTCTCAGTTGAGGCAGGATCCCATGTAGGGATCTGCCAAATCCTTGAGGAAGAAAGCCGTGTTGTCCAAGGTAGCCAAAACGAGACCTGGGCTGGGAGGCCCTTGTCAGAGGGACACATTTTCCTGAAAGGCACCAGCTTTTGTGAGATGCTAGAGTTTGGTTTTGCAGTGTCACCTTATATTCTAACAATAGAAAAATGATGTCCAGCGTGGGGGCAGGGAGAAGGCATCCAGGAGGCATCCAGGCCATTGAAGTCCCATGCCAATATTTTCGGTTGCAGGAAGTCCTTACAGCCAACCACTCAGCGGATCCTTCAGAGTGGCGCAATGGACAGAACCCTCTGGGCTCCTTACGACCCAGCACCAAAGTTCCATCAGCTGCTAGACTTCCCCCCGCGTAACCTTCGGCCTCTCCTGTGGTCATGTGAAAACATTTTATGCTTTTGCCAAAAATCAGCGTTTACTTCTGGCTTTTGCCAAATCTGGCACTAAAGCAGTTGGTTTGCGTAACAACTGTGGAGTTCGCTTTATGCCGTGACATCCACTTTATGACAGTGATGTTTGCTTAATGGCTTCTACGAAAAAGGTTATCAGATTGGGTTGATCACATGGGTGACCTGCTTTATGACTGTCATGATTTATGACTGTAATGGGCATGCTGCATCACGGCTGTGAATCAAGGACCACCTCCAGATCCTTTAAGCACGGGGGCGTCTCTGGGAAAGGCCAAAAAATCAAGAGGGCAGCCACATCGGTGCAGTGGAGGCTCTACCTGTGTTTTATGTGTGCCGCATAAAAAACCCAACAGGGTAGCTAAGACAAAACCAGAAAAGATTTAGTAGGGAGGTAGATTTTTAAAAGCCAGGAATGTGCTTTCTATTAACTTGGGGCAACTGTGTCAAAGTTTTGCTTTGCAGGAATTAGTGGCCTTGCCCGCGTACAGGTGGCATTAGAGAATTAGAGAGAGCCAAAGGGAATAAGCCTTCTAATACCCCAGGCTTTAATAAAACCTTTTTGTACAGGCAGGAAACGAATTCTTCCCTGACAGCTGGTTAAAGAGAAATGGGGGGAGGGGAGGGGAAGAAGCTGAATAGCCCTTATAGTGGAAAGTCTGTTGAAAGGCTTAAAGAGAGAACGAGGGGAGGCTTTGCTGCTGCTCACCCTTCCGCCTAGATCAGCTGTGACACTTTGCAGGCGGGGATGCAAAAACAGTCCTCTTTGGCTCCCTTAGTTTGTACACCAGTTTATACACCAGGAGGCTTCGGTCAGCTCAGCTCTTGGTCCACCCATATCCCCTGATCGTAACTTCTGGGCGCCCAGAAACACGCCCAGCCTTCGTCTCGGTCCACAGCTTCACCCACCGGCCCTGCTTTTTCAGCCTCCAGACCCCTCGCTCGATACAGGACCCAAGCCTTTCCGTGGCTTCTGTGCATTTTGGAAGGCGGCCTGTGACGGACCACCACCGGCATTTCTAAATTCACACCTGGAAGAGAGGCCGGCCCCGGCCACCGACTGCCTCCTGCTGGTGAACACTTAAGGCAATAATTTTGACCCTTTAAACCTCTTCTACTGGCCCACTGCAAGCGGGCGGCCCCTGGCTTCAGCTGCTGCACTTTGGGCGAAGCAGGGAAAGATTGCCTCCAATCTCCAATCTCTTCAAGCCGCCCTTAAGGGCCCGTCCAATGGGTAAGAAAATAGCCTTTGGGTGTAAAAAAAAAATCCACTCCAAAGAGCGATCAGAAAAGGATTTGAAATGCCTGCTTTCATACTAGAAGCTTTCTTTACTGCTTGCTTCTCTCTTTTATGGTTGACTTTTTGTTGTTAATTCTGATTCTGAATTGCTCCATTTAATGCAGCTCACACGTGTCATTTTGATATGCAGAGAGACCCTTCCTATAGACGCACGCAGAGATGTTCACAGGGGATGGTTTTTAAAAAAGGCAAGACTTTGTGGCTGTGACAGTGCGAACAAAGCTCAGCCTGGTTTTCATGGGCCTTGCGCGTAATGGCCTCACCCTGGCCAGCACCTTAATTATTTTGTCCACACTCAGGGGACGTGCTGGGCCTGTGTCCGCAGCTGAACTCAAGTCTGCTGACCTAGTTCTATGTCTGCCCATTTTTTACAGAAGTGTTTTATATGTGTGTGTGTGTGTGTGTTTGTGTGTGTGTGTGTGTTTGTGTTTGTGTATGTCTGTATATTATAACTAATCAACCAAGAGCCATACTCCTGCATGATTTGCAAGCAAAGGAAGTCACATTTGATAAAATGTGACTTGATTTTCAAAAGTTTGAAGTGGAAAGTAAAGTTTAGCTGTCACTTCAGTGGCATGGTATGTTCACCTTTCTTTTATAACCAATATATACCAACCAGTGTTTCTCAACTTTAGCAGTTTTAAGACTGTTTTAAGCATTTCAACTTCCAGTTTTCCCAGGCCAGCATCCTAGCTAGGAAATTCTGGAATGAAGTCCATGCATCTTGAAGCATGTTGTCTGGGGATTTCTAAGAGGTGAATTCCATGTATCTTAAAGTCGTGAAGGTTGAGAAACACAGGTGGAACTGTCGCTAACTCTACAGGCTATAAAGAAGGCAAATTCAGCCTGTCATTGAGGTGACATCCTGGAAATGTGGACACGGGCCAGGGCACATTGTTAGAGAGGCCACAGGAAGATAGCAATGCACAGCTCACATAAAAACATGGGCTATTATAAAGAAGCCCCTAAATTATGCAGCCTTTCTCCCTGCCTGACTTTATAATGACCACCCTTTTGGGTTGCATTTATAGATATTGATTGTCATCCCCGATTTCGTCATGTCTAGGTTAGCATCAGCATCCTTGCAGAAAATCATCTTGCAGGTCTTTAATGGCTGTTTTCCCAACAGCTCTTCTTGACGACCCAGAGCTTAGAAGCCTGCATGAACGTGTTTCCCCTTTGGCACCAAGGAATCACTTTCTGCTGGCGAAATGTTGAAATAAATTGGAATGAGCACAACCACAGCGCCACCTTCCGGCCAAGCTGTAGGACAGATCCTAAAATTAGGCATGGGTATGGATGGCTGTTTCCCTTGCCCAACATTTCTCAACCTTAGCAACTCTTAAGATATAAGGAGTTCAACTTCCAGAAGCCGTGCAGGCTAGGGAATTCTGGGAGTTGAAATAAGTACATCTTGGAATTGCTAAGGTTGAGAAACACTGCAAAGCCCATCACTCAGCATGTTTTATTTTTGTTTTAATTCTATAAGTAACTTCAAAATACGCTAGGACACCTAGATTCTGCACACTGCTGGTCCTACTCTCCAACCCAATGGCTGGAGGAGATCACTAATTATTCTTTTATTTCTCAGGTCAGAACATTGGCCAAACCCAGCAGCCCCTTCAGAGGGAGGATGTGGTGAAGAAGAAGCCAAATTCTCTTGAACTGTTTTTTCTCTTTCTTCTGCCTTTTGTCTATTTGTCTTGGAGCTCTAACGCTCAGCCTTTATGTCCCAAAGGTACTTTTTTTTCCCAAAAGGCACACGACAACTGGACAACTGGAAAAACAAAGTCCAATTGCCTTTTGGAAAAAAAAAAGCATCTTTGGGACCACCATGGCCTGGATGACTGAGAATCTCCATAGACCCTCAGCCTACATGCTCTTCTCGGCTATTCGGAAGGGAAACACGGTCTTTTGAGCCATGGATTCCAGTGTGGCAAATGCTGGGGAAGCTCTAGCATCCCCCTGAAACATCCCACCCACTGGTGAAAGAGAAAAGCAATGACTTGTGCACCTTGCGCCTTTTTCACCACTATCACCTTTCCTCTTACCAGCCCCAAGAATGAACTGGGGACCTTTCTGGGGTGAAGGGTGGAACTGGATGGATGGGTGGATGGATGTAGGGATGGCTGGGTGAGTGGTTGGATGGATGGATGGATGGATGGTTGGATGGGCAGGCGGATGCTGGAATACCAGCATCGAGACCCCTGGGTTCAATGGTAAGAGCTACAACACAAAGGAGGAATTTCTTACCCACAGTCATGCCATCTGCATAGCGCTTGATGATGTCAAAAGAATCCCGTAAATTTCCTTCAGTTATATCGAATATGATGTCGGCCTCATTGGTCGGGTATGCTGGCGTAATGGCACGAAGGAAAATAATCTCTGAGGAGACAGCAGCAATGAGACCGGTGTTAGCTATTTAACCAGTTGCCAACTGGCCCAGTTTAGTTAAGGACAATAACAGAGACCCAGGATGGACGTTGGCACTGCTTTTGCCTGGTGGAGGAGAAGAAACGGCGTTTTCCCCCCGACTAGAATATATTGGCCAACAAGGAGCCTAAGATTTCAGAACCTGGTTCTGGAACCTAATCAACAACCATGCCCAGGTAAGCTGAAGGAATTTTTCATGTATCGCTTTTCATCTCATTGATAGGATGGAGGTTCTCTGCAATATCATAGGACGTTCTCCATCTTGTGCCTCCTAGAGATCTTGGACTATAAAGGCTTCCAATCCCAACAAGTCTGCTCAACAGACTAGCTGGCTAGTAAGGAGTCCAAGATACCCAGAACCACCGTCACTTCCAACATCATCACCCCACAAAAGGTTCCTTGGGATAATTTTATGGAAAGGAAGGAATCTGATTACCTTCTGGTCTCGTAAATTCCCGGAAAGTGGGCAGAGAGATAACAGTGTGGGAAATCGTGTGAACAGGGTCTAAGACACAGTTAGCATCATTTGATCGACAGGATTTAATGCAGCGAATGGTATCTGTCTTCTCATGTCTGACTCTAATGGAAAAGGAAAGACATACGAATTAAGATCAGAAACAAATGTCCCAGGGTGTCCACGGAGCATTGTCTAAAAAGTCGAGAAAATGGTTGTGATGATGTGACCAGAGCTCCATCGCATCTTCAGGATTACCATCTTTTGAGCACGTCTCTTGCAAACTATTTGTATGGCAACAGTTGGAAGAGCTGATCAGGAGGGGAGGGAAGCTTTTGATCCCACCGTGTTAAGCGTCTTATGGAGATGTGTTGCAGGCCCTGGAGTCTGATCTAGCTATTCTGGAAATTCATGAAATGAATACGATTTGAAAAGAGACTAGAGTACATCCAGCTACAATTGTTTCCAACAAGGCCAACATATCCATAAATATTTTGGAGATGCATTTAAAGTTTTTAATCACAGCAAAGTCTGGAATAAATCTGCTTTATTTTTGGTTCCTGTTTTTTACACATTTTTTTTTACGTTATCAAGTTGTCCTTGTTTAGCTACTGATGTTCATTGGGGGAAAATGCACCGCGTGGCCCCCTAATGTGATGGTTTTGTATCAGTTTCCCAGGGCTGACATCCACTCTGGTCTGGTGTGCAAATAGTGGCATACGATTATGCCTTGGACTGAGGGCACAACTGGGGACAATCTGGGATACACCTTTTCAGCCTTGAACTATACTTTTCAGGTGCCTGATATGCTGGTTTCGCTTGGTATCTCCTTCACAGGATACAGCAAACCAGAAAAGGGAATTTTGAGTGGGCAGGGAGAATAGCAGGAAGGGTTTGCTGTGTGCAGCTGAAAAGACGTCCAGCCTACATTTGATTTAAAAAAAAAAAAAATCTATATAACATGCTAGAACAAATCTAATTTCATAATTAACATGGTTCATAAACTATCCCATACTGATTAATTGAATAATCTGTTAGCTGACTCATTTTCAAGCATGCCTTGCCAAAACCTGGAGCATTATTTCATTTTTTATCTATTTTACTTACTGTATATCTATAATCTTTTGTTCAAATGGGCATTTCTTTCATACATGGGGCTAATTTGGGCCTTAGTCAATAACGTACAAACCAGAATACTTCTCCAAAAAGTCATTTCTCCACAATGGCTATTGATTTTCTGGCCTTTTGCAATTTGACCTCCCCTAAATCTGGAGCGCACTCACTTTCACACAGTCCTTGATATTAAGTTCTACAAGCGCAACAGTTCTGAAGAAATAAGCTTCATCTTGGCTTGTGTAGTTTTCTCTGTGTTGCCCTCTCAATATCCTCCTACTTGGAGAAGAGAAAGAGACGAGCCCAAAATGTTTTAGAGCTAGTTGCCCAAATGGTTTGAAGAACAGTCAGAATATTGAGATCTATGCTAGAATGTGCAATTGTTTCGATTGCTTCTTTTAAAGTTAATCAAATGTTTATGAAATTGATGGCCACTTTTCTTGCCTATTGTGAGCCCCACAAAGTAGATCCAAATCAGTAAGCAATTCTACAGGAAAAATTAAAGCCATTTTCATTGAAATTGTCTATAACAACCGTAGTCTCTTGCAAGTGGTAATTGTGTGGTGGAATGTAATCTGGATTCCCAGGAGAGAGGGACTGCATTCCACAGGGCAAAGAGGCAGTGAAGTGTGGAGTGTTTGGTTGGGAGAAAGAGAAGGCTCCTCCCTGGCAATTCCCAGAGTGTATCTATAGTGATGCAAATACTTCCTTTAGTTTGGCAAGATTTCTGTCTATGGATGAGGGACAATAAAAGAAACTACTCAGAAGTAGCTCCACGTGTCGTTCTTGGTTCTTGGGCGGCCTGACAGATTGTGCTGTACCTCTTCCGTGTATCTACTCCAAGATACCAATAAAGAATCCCCATTTTCAGTATTTCTAATGGTCACCTGGATCCGTGCAGCCCACGTATAAATGCTTCTATGAATTCTCACTCAGGTGCAAGCAGGGCTGACTGCAAGTTTCTTCCAATTGGAACCACCCATTTGAGCAAGAGTTGGAAGGATCAACAATTAAATCCTCAGTCCCAGACCCAACAGCTGATCTTGGCTGATCTCCAAAGCCAGGCAGGATCAGTTTAGCTCTCAGATGGTGAACCGAGGGAAAATCTGAAGGCTGGGAAGGCCAGAAGTATTACAGAAGGCGGCAAGAGCAAGCCAACTCTTTCAGTCGTGCTGATGCCAGAATCCAAGTAGTAACAGCCTGAAACATACAGCCTCCGGGTCTCTGTTGACGTTCTTCAGCCACCGTGTGCTGATGAACTGGATTTGGAAAAAGTGCCATCTTGCTGCAGAGGCAATTTGTGGACCTTTAATCTCACTGATCCAAGCTTGACTCCAAATTCTTAAGCATCTCCTTATTTCTGCATTAACAATTTGATCCCAGGGGAGATTTTAAAGAAGTAAAGATATTGGCTGAAATCCCACAACTGAAGTTGCAAAACTTTTGAGATACAAATTAAACAGGGTCAGGGTCAATCTTGATCTTGATCTATCATCTTGATCTCCTATCCACCCACAAATTCCTGGACAATGAGATATCCAAGCATGCAAATTGTCTTTGGGCAAAACGTAATGCGGTTTATGATGGTTTTTATTTTAAAGTTACAGTTTTATTTTGGTTTTTATTTATTGATCCCTTCCACTCAGCCATTTGGTAGGGCTGAAGTGCATCCCAGCTTATTATTGCTTTTAATTATTTTATTAATCTGTGATTACAGGTAATCCTCCATTTGTGACCACAGTTGGGGCTTGAATTTCTGTTGCTAAGCAAGACGGATGTTAAGTGAGTTGTGTCCAATTTTATGACCTTCTCGACTGTCGTTAAGCGAATCATTGCCATTGTTAAGTGAATCACATAGTCACAAAGTGAATCCGGCTTCCGCCACTGACTTTGTGGGAAGCTGGCTGGGAAGGGCACAGCTGGCAATCACCTGACCCCGGCATGCGGTGGCCTTCACAAAACAGGTGCCAGTGGCCAAGGGTCCAAATTCCGATCATGTCCAGACTGTGGGGGGGGGCTGTGACGGCCATGCGTGCGAGGGGTTGGTCATGAGCCACTCCTTTCCAGATGACCCTAATTTTGAACGGCTGCTAAATGAACGGCTGTGGCTGGGGGGCTCCCCGGAAAGCACTTGGCCAGCCAACGGGGTCTGGGTCCTGCCGGGGGCCCCGCTCACCAGCCACCGGCGGAGAGGACCGAAGCGGGAAAGCCGAACGCCTCCTTCTTGGGCTGAGGCTGCCATCCTGGCCTCTTTGGACCCGGAGACCTGGCTGGTTGAAAGAGACCCTGGTGGACTCCTACGCAGAACTTCCCAAAGGGAGAAAGGAAGGCAAGTAACCGGCCACACGAAGGAGCGTTAAAGGAAGAAAACACGGACCGGGCCGAATGAAAGAAAAGGCAAAGGCGGCATGCAGGAGCGGAGAGCCATCCGAACTTTATTACAAGATGTTAAAAAAAAAAAAAACAGCAACCGCCGAGGCCCAGGCCGAGTCAGCATGCGAGGGGTCAAAGTTGGGCGGTGACAAAGATCCACAGCCGGGCCAGGGAGGTGCTGACCCATCCGTGGCGGGAGAGCTGCATCTGAATCCCCAGGAGGAGGTCTCGGGGCTCTGGGATGGGCCGCTGCAAGGACACGACGCCCCTGTGGCTGTCCACCTTCCTCACTGCGAAAAAGCCCTCCTCGTTCCCGCTCAGGATGGCGAAGTGAAGGTGATCCCCAGAAACGACACTGGACGGGCCCATGCGGAAAATGTCAAGGGGGGCCTGGAGGCCGGTGGGGAAAGAGAGGTGGTAGGAAGTGATTCTCAAGGGCAGCTGCTGGCATTGCTTCCTGTCGGGGCAGGGCAGGCGCTCGCAACGGCTGCAAGACAAGGGGGGGAGGAGGGGGAGAAGAAGGGGAGGGGTTAGCAACCGTTCCGTCGGTCGGCAGGAGAAAAGCCGCAGGGCCAAGGGGGTGCTGGATTCCCACATCCCCCAGGCCTGCAGCGGAGCAGGCAGAGGCCCTGAGCCGTGCGTTTCATGCAGAAGGGGCTAGCTTCAAACTGCGGCTTAAGAGCAGCCCAACAAGCCATGCAGGCCACCAGGTCCCCGAGCCTCTGGCTAGTCTTGAAAATCCTCAAGCGTGCTCAGTTCGTCTGGCCCGGGAAGCTAATCGGGGGCAGTGCCGGGCTGGGAGATGCCCAGAGCAGAAAGCTCAACGGGCAAAAGTTGCAAAAAATCCCACAGAAATTGAGGGCAAACAGCTTCCCTCTTGCAGCCAGGGAAAACCCCATCCATGCCTCCATAATGGCCACCGGAACGGAGCTCACTTCGAGGGATGCTTAGCCTTTAGGCCCAGCTTAGCTGGCTTCAGTGTGGCTAGTAAGTGAATAGGAGACCACCTGGAATGTAGACTTTGTCCTTTAGAACAGGGGTCCCCAACCTCTGATCCGTGGACCGGTATCGGGCCACAGCATGCCAGCAACCAGTCCACACAAACAAGCGAAGCCCTATCTGTGGGATGCAGGCAGCACACAAAACCACGCACCCTCCGGTCCACGGAAAAACCTCTCTCCACGGAAGCGGTCCCTGGTGCCCAAAAGGTTGGGGGCCTCTGCTTTAGAACAATGTTTCCTCAAGAATTTTAAACTGGGTGGACTTCAACTTACTGGGTGGGAATTGTGGGAGTTGAAGTCCACACAGTTTAAAGTTCTTGAGGTCAAGAAATTGCTCTGGGCAATAGTATCTCCTGGGGTATACTGTTCCAAGCCTATGTTCCAATTTTTCTTTTCTTCCGTCTGATGAAGAGAAACTAATTTGTGCTTTTCAGGTTTTGCCCGCTATTTTTGTTTCTAAATGCTCTTAGCTGCCTTTAGCACTTGTCAGACTAGAAAGAAGTTAAATTAGTTAAAAAAACAGAAAATCACGTAAGCTTGCATTTACTGTCTACAATAGGAAAAGCATATACACTTGATTGTTTCAGGATAACGGTTCTCTTCTAAGGGCCCAGCTAGGTGGCCACACAGAGACCACCTTGGCTGATTTTGAAAAGTTGAGCAGAATTAGTTTCTTTCCTAGTATTTGGATGGGAGACCACATGGAAATCTCAGGATCATAAGCTATGTCTCCTGGGGTGGGAGTAAAACATTCTAGTTGGTTACAATAGTTGTGTACACAAAAAGAGGTGGGGCTTAGATTGCACATTGCCACCATTTGTCTTTTTTGACCCTGTCCCTGCAGACACTCTTTAACATTCACCCTGCCTTTTGGGGACCTTTATTTAGAATATCTAGAGACCGAACTATTTTTCTGGCCCCCAAGGACACTTCTAGGATTCTCATGCTAATTTCTAAAGTACAAAAATTCAAACAGATACTTTTTTGCAGCCCCCCCCTCCCCCAGGTACAGGATCTTAGAATCAGAGGGAAAATTTTAAAAAGAGCAAAAACTGCTCTTTTTGAGATACATGGCTAGACTCAGAGATGCTGGCGGCAGTCATCCATGTCCTGATCAGACGGTTTGATGCTCTGCAATAGACACCAGAGCAGGATCATTTCCCTGCCCAGAACCACTTGCAGGTTCTACGGGCCTTGGGGGACCAAAAGTCACAAGTCCTGGGTTCCTACGGCTACCAGCAATTAGCAGCATCAAAAGCATTAACTCCAATTGGGGTCAAAATCTGCATCGTCCTGAGTGAATGTGTGCATGGGGGGGGGAAAGGGGGGCTTTGAGTGCCACGCCACGCCCACCCTCCTCCCCACGGGCATCCCCAGAAAGAGGTCGGCATCCATGGAGAAGCTGAGCAAGCAGAAACCCCCCCACCCCTCGTGGAAGCTGCCCACCCAGATGGTTCTCCCTGCCACAGAGGAAATCTGACAGTCTGAAAGAGCAAAAATTGGAGTACGTTTCCAAAAGTACTTTTATGCAACTCCTCAGCAATTATATTAACCAACCACTGGGCTCAAAAAACAAGTGCTCAAGGGTGGGAAGTTTGATTATTTTAGCTGAAAGTAGCGATTTTTTCCCCCAAGAATCATTATTCCTGGTTTTCTGTTGAGCCTCAGCAGGTACGAGTATTTACTCTGTTATTAAGATTTTGTTAAGAGCAAAGACATAAAAAATGTAAACTTTTTTTCAGTTAAAAAAAAGCAGGTTATGCATTCACATAGGTACACAAAATAAAAACTGAAGGGAAATCTTTATACCTTGAAGATTTGACAGAATATTTTATCTTGTATTACAGCTCATTTGTGGAATGTTTTATAAACTGGGTGTTGAAATACTGTAATTTTGTAGTGAGGAGTTGAAATATAAATAGACCAAAACCACATGGGTATTGAAACACCTTTGTGTTTGTTTCACAAAAGTCTCACACTCATTTCTGAACCAAATAAATTCCTAGATGGAAGGCCACTAGATACCATACAAGCAATACATATAAATGTATAATGTATAATTCTTCTAGGGGTAAGAAGGAGACATTATTTTAAAGGGTGTATTTTGCCTTTATATTGCTAACACCAGCTGTTTTTAAACTGGCAAGTTGCCTTTGTTATTTATAATTTATAAAATATTGGCTGTCAGAGCTGCCATCTTCAGCCCTGGTTAAAGCCACTGGGCCAGGCCCTGGGAAAGGAGGGATTCTACTCCGGCCTCAGGCGCCAAGCCAGCTGGGGGACCTTGGGCCAGCCCCTCTCTCTCGGTCCTGAGACGGAGAAGACCAGGACGAACCTCTTCCAAAAACCACCTCAAGAAAACTGCAGGGACTAGTAGTCCAAGCAATTGCCAGAAGTCCAGACCAACTCAAAGAAACACACACATAAACCTGGCCAGCATAGTCTGGCTTTAGGAGAGTTAATCTAATCTGATTCAGAGCCGAATGGGAGACCACCAGAAACCCCCAAAACTGTAGGAGACAGTAGGAAATCAAAAAGATCCCTAACAGTAGGGGGGAAACACCCTTCCAGTTAGGCCTGCTGAACCATCCCCAGGACAGAATCCCTGGCTAGCTGGAGAATTCCTGGAGTTGAAGTCCACACATCTTAAAATTGGCAAAGTTAAGAAACGCTGCTCTGTGTCTTCGCCATACTGCCCACCCTCCTTCTGTTCTATGGTCCAGGGTGACCACTGCGGTCTAACGTTTCAGCATCCGGTCTCAGTTTTCACCAGGCTGCTCCAAGAACTGAGCAAACGGGTGAGGAATGAGAAAAGTCACTTGGACGGGAAGTTTCTGGTCCGCTTCGGTGATGCCCTCGGCCTCTAACTCCGGGGGGGGGATTTGGGGGGGGCACTTACGTGTCTCCGGATTTGCGATAGTTCTCCGGGCATTGCAGAGAAAGGCAGCGAAACCCTCCCTGGATATTAAAGCAGGTCTGGTTGTGGGAACAGGTATGAGTTTCAGTAAGACATTCGTCAATATCTAGGAAGGGGAGAAAGAGAGCAGGAAAGAGATGTTAACTGGGATGCTCCAGCCAGAAACGGTTGTTTTCACAGGACCAAAGTGTGGCTGGGGGCTCCGGGTACACTCGTGTTCCCAGGGTGCCAAAACTGCTCCATATTCTCTCCCCCCCCCCCCCGCTGGGAGGCTGAGGGACCAATTTAAAGGAAATGAACTTTAATCTGAACCAGGTCGGCAGGCCCACCTTAACTGTTGAACAGAACTATTTGAGCTGCTTTTTCATACCTGTTTCTTGCTTGGTACAGGTAATCCTCATTTAGCGACCATTAAACAAAATGGTTGCTAAGTGAAACCACAATTGTGCTTTTGATCTCACTTTAGCTTTCCTTTGCTTTACAGACCTGCAAAACTTGTAAACGTGAGGATTGGTTGCAAGTTATTTTTTTGTCACTGTCACAATTGCAAACGGTCACTAACCAAGAAACAGAAGGTTTGTAATTCTACCATCTCATTTATAATATTGTAATTTCCCATTTTTTGGGTAATAAGACACTAATCACCAACAAGCTTGCAGGAATGAAGCATATATGCAGCTCAGGGCTGGGCTGCCGCCCTCCTCTAAGGCTGGCTGTTCTTGTGGGTGTTTCGTTATTTTCCCCAGGAAAAAATCCTCAGGAACATCAAATGCAAAATGCCGTGGAAAATGAATCCAGGTTTTACGTGCCGGTCTGGAGGAGCACACTCTGAAAGTCAGCTGGTGAATTTCTGTGTTTCGCTTTCTATTGTGTCTTGTTTGCTTTTTCTTATTATTTCCTTTCTTATTTTCTCTTCCTGTGGAATTTTATTGGGGTCTTATTTTCTCATTTTTGTTTTCTAGTTTTATGTCATTATTTGGAGGGCAGGAAATCTACCCAACAGCATTTTAAAATGCCGTCAGCAGAGGGCGCTGTGGCACAGATTCCTTTCTACTGGTGGAAGAAGAAGGGGGGGAGGGGGGGCAATCCCTGGCATTTTGCATCCAAGGAAAAAGCAGGGGGTGCTTCTTTGGTGCCCCAGAAGGGGGGTGGGGGTGGAGAAAAGTGCAGCGAAAGCCCCCTCCCCAATCTTTTGTAAAGGAAGCTAGAAAAAGCCTCTAGACTCAGTTACGCTGCCGTATCGAATCCATTGTGATGGTGCAACCTTATTGATTATATAAAAATAAATGCTTCCCCAATGTAAGCATGTGATTTGTTTACTGCAGAGCCCCCTGCAGACTGGCCCACCCACCACTCTCCTGGGTGGGGGAGTCCAGGCTTGGGACCTGCCTGAAGAGCCACTGCGGTGTTCCTCCATCCCATCTCGGTGGCTACAAGCTAAAACGTCTGGTAGTGATGGAAGCTGGGGATCCCCGTCCATCTGCAGGACACCCAGAAATGGCCGGTCAACCCTGACTCAGACAGGATTGAGGATTTTATTAAAGCTGCTTCTGCAGCCCGGATTTCTGAGACTCACCCTGACAGTTCCGTGCATTGGGGGCCAACTTGTAACCCGAAGGAGGGCAGGTACACTGAAAACTGCCCGCCACATTGATGCACCGATAAGCACAGATGTGTCCCCCCGTGGGTAAAGCACACTCGTCAATATCTGAAAATCAAGACAAGAAGGAAGTCTTAGTGGTAGATCCCAATGGTGGGTCTTAAGCCACCCAGAACTAGAGGCCTTTACATCCAGAATAAATAACCCAAGGCGGTTTCCCCCAATCTGGCATCCTCCAATTATTTGAATCACAGTTCCTAAGATTCTATTTTCCTGGAAACCAGGTTAGGGAGAAAGCAGACCAGGAACACAAGCCACACTGGGTGAAATCCACCCTGAAAATCCCTAAACATCCTACTTCACCCAATCCCAGAACCCTTGGGCTGGGTTTAACCAGCATAACAAGGTCACTTAAGGGTTGGCTAGTCATGGCATTTTTATGTATTTATCTATTTTGTGGTTTAGTGTATTATGTGAATTTCCACTTTTTCCACACACGTATATATGTATATATGAATATATATATATATATATTCTTGCTGGCTAAGGAATTCTGGGAGTTGAAGTCCACACATCTTCAGAAACACTGCACAAATGAAATTAAATAGAACCCATTGTAAATTTCTGAATGGGACTGGAAGATCTGTCGTATCTCCAGACGATGATCCATGAAGCTATGCCATTGGTTCCTGCATAGCTGGCCAGTGGTACGTACGCTTTGTGTACGTAGAAGCTAAAGACAAGACTGTGTTCTCGGAGGGGACTCTGCGTGGAATTCCATTTCCACGCACATTTCCCAGGGGTATCATGAGCTCTTAGAGAGCAGTTGCTAAGCGCGAGCACCCTTCCTGAGCCAGGCAGACTGAAGGCCTGCAATCGCCTTCTAAAGCTTGACTGAAAAGGGCAGCTGATGATAATGGCCACTCACCTTCACAGGTGACCCCATCTATGTCACTGAGCTGGTAGCCACGACGGCAATAGCACTGGTAGGAGCCATAGACGTTGGCACACTCCTGGCTGCAGGGGCTGCTTTCGCACTCATTTAAGTCTGAAAGCCACAAATACGCATCAATGTGAAACAAGATTCCTTCCACTCACGCCCTCCTAGCCTCCTCGAGAGCTGCCCCCACACGGTCGGTTTTATCCATGCAGGAAGACGCTGAGAAAATGGTTTGAATCTGGTCTGGTCCTCGTCTGAGCTTCCAATTTCTACACTCCCAGACTAAGTTTAAAATCCCATGGCCTCTTTTTGATGAGTTAGCCCCATTAAACCCTAAAATTGGGAGGGGCACTAATTCCCTGGAGTCCAGTGAAAGTATCTTCGACAGATAACTGTCCAGTCTCTGTTGGACACATCCAAGGAAGGGGTGTCCATCACCATTACTGAACTGGTTTGGGGATTTTTTTCCTGACAGATACATAATGAGAACCTGCCATCCTGTAACTTAAATGTCCATTACAGGTAGTCCTCAACTTAAAATGGTTGCCTAGCAACTGTTCAAAGTTATGGTGAACTTGCCAAAAGGTGCCTGGATTCAAAGTTGTGATGCCTGAACCACCACCACCACCACCACGGTCACATGACCAAATTTTGAATAGTCAGCAACTCACCCATATTTATGGCCCTTTGCAGCACTCCAGTCATCTGACCACGGTTTACATTTTTGTCATAAACCCACATTTACTTCCAGCCCATAGGAAACAATGAGATTGCTTAAGGACTGCCACAAAAACGGTCATAAAATCAGCAGCAGTCACGTGAAGACCTTCCTAATGACCCACAAGACTAATGATTATAATTGAGGGCTCAATTACAGTCAGTAAGTCAAGGACTGCCTGTGTTCCACATCCTGCCCTTTGGGATAATGCCCTCCTGACTCTCTTGTGCCGGTTACCAGAGGGGGCCTCCTGTGTCCTGTCTCGCTTGTCTTCTCTCGAGGCTAAACCCACCCCACCCTTTCAGCCACTCGTCATGCAACATGTTTCGGGTTCCCAAAATCCTCTTTGCCGTCCTGCCCTTCACCTCTCCCAATTTTTCTGAATCCATTGGAAAGTTTGGTGCCCAGATGAGACACAGCACTCAAGGTTGGGGCCTAACCAAAGCAGAAACAAGTTGAATGGTTACTTCCTGGAATTCAGAAATGATTCTTCTGCTCACACAGCCTACCAAGGTATTGCCTTCTTTGCAGCTGCATAACACAACTGGCTCATGTAGCTAAATGTTTTCTCTCTCCCCCCCTCCCCTTTCTTTCTCTCTCTCTTGGTGATTCATAGCATCTTACCTTCACAAGATCTCCCGTCAGATGAAAGTTTGAATCCCATTGTACAGCTACAATAATATGACCCAGCAGTATTTTCACACTTATGAGCACAGAGCCGACCAGGGTATCGGCGACATTCATTAATATCTGGGGAGATGAATAAGCCATGGTTAACTTTTTTGGGCCTAGGTAGCAAAATTGGGTGTCCTCAAAAACAATTTATCCATCTCCTCTGAACCATCATGTTACCGTGACTTAACTCCCCCTTAAATGCCATGTGCAGCAGGATATCAGCCCCACAAATAGGAAAGTAACACGGGATAATTCTGAAGAGAGGCTCTTGGGAGGCAGGAGGTGGCTGCAACACAGCAAAAAATATGACTCCTGGGCTATTTTCCAGTCCATTCTCACAGGGACGACAAATAGGACACTCATAATAAGATGCTGTCTCCAAAGAGATGCACACAGCCTGACTCCCACCATGTCCCAAGAAAAAACTAACCCTGCCTGGATGGTGCAACATCTTGAAACACAACGAAATACCTATTTATACCTATTTCTGCCCAGTTGGTTTTTCCCATTCCAATCTACGCTATGATGAAGCCCACAGGTGACCCCTTGTGCTCTTACCTGTGCACGTTCTGCTGAACCCATCAAAATAGTAGCCCAGCCGGCACTGGCAACGGTAGCTCCCAGGGGAGTTGATGCAGGTGTGACCCTCCCCGCAAGGTTCGGGGGACCCTGAACACTCGTCTACATCTTGGGGAAGGGAAAAGAAAGGTTTGAAAAAAGTCCCGGGAGAGGAAGGTCATCAAGCAACCACATGTAGATGATGATGAGGAGGAGGACGATACAAAGAAAAGCAGAACTGAACTGGGAGGGAGGGAAGCCAGCCCTGAGGGCGATGACCTGGGGCTGATTCTGCGCAGCCTTCCTAGTTTTCATTCTTTTCCCTTCCCCAAGATGAATTTAGGGATCATCATCATCCCAGTGCCACTATTTACATAAAAGAGAGAGGGAAAAGATTTAGTTTTTACTCTTAACTTTTATTCCAGCGGAATGATTAAACTGGTTGTAGGATGAGTAAAAATGCAACAGAATTCTAAATAAATGTAAATAGTAATACCTAAAGTGCTCACCGTACAGCACATTACCATCAATAATGAAGAATTCAGTTCAGTCAACAGAGAAGTCAATTTAAAGTATGAATGTTGAATATTGATTTGTTTCCACTTAGAAAGCAACAGGGGTCAAGACAAAGAACTCCTGATCCATTTTCCAGGAAAATCATGCAGCTTCATCAAAGATATGAAAAAAGTAGCTTCACCAAAAATAGTCAATACTGTATATTCCTAAGACAGCTGTTTGAATTTTGGCCATGGAATGTGATACGATGTGAGTAGAAAAACAGACAGGTGGGTTAAAATCACATACCAGATTGCAAGTTCAGGAAAATTTCTGCTGACGTGGTCAACATTCACTTGTCTGTGAACTCGGCCTCTCAGGTCAGAGCCAGCAGGCCGAGCAGAGCCAGCTCAGGGGGGG
>NW_015386680.1:81995-133079 GCF_001527695.2 Protobothrops mucrosquamatus | reverse complement strand
CGAGGGACTCAGGGCGGCTTACAGGTAAATAAAAACAGTACAATACAATAGATATCTCTAAAAGCCAAATTAAAATATATATTAAATAACCTGTATTAAGTTTAATATTATAAAATCCCTTTAAAATCCCTATAAAATCCCCCCCTAGGCCAATCCCGCTTGATGGAAAAGCCATGTCTTGAGGGCACGGCGGAAGGAGAGGAGATCCGGAATAATCCGGATCTCTGGGGGGAGTTCGTTCCATAGGGTGGGAGCTCCCACAGAGAAGGCCCTCCCCCTGGGGGTCGCCAGCCGACACTGTTTGGCCGACGGCACCCTGAGGAGGCCCGCTCTGTGGGAGCGTACCAGTCGATGGGAGGCAATCTGCGGCAGAAGACGGTCTCGAAGATACCCAGGGTTATAAAAAAAAAACCTTAAAATATAAAAAAAACCCTTAAAATATAAATAAGATCAGGATTGCAAGAGAACATCCATCTAAACACAATAGAACCATTATGCAGGATCTCCATGGGATCCCAAGGCTGCCAGAAAAGGCGTCTCCTTAGGGAGGGCCTTCTGAAAGGCCAATAGAGATGGGGCTGGCCTCACTTTGGGCTGGGGGAGGGAAATGGCGTTCCAGAGGGCAGGAGCCGTGGCAGGAAAGGACACCAACCCACAACTCCCCTGCTGGACCAGGAGGGGTGGAGGGATGTGACTGGGAAGAGGCCGCCTGGCCCCATTCCGTGCAGGTCTTTCAAGGTCAAAACTAGAACCCTGAACTGCACCCGGAAGCAGACTGCCAGCCAAGGCAGCACATGCAACAGGGGCCGCATTCTGCACCCGAGGAAGGTTCTAGATAGATATTCTTCAAGGGCAGATCCAAGTAGAACGCCTGACAGTAATCCACTCTGGAGCCGGGATGCAATCAAGTCCTTTGGGAGGGGGAAGAAGGAACTACGAGCCACAGCCCCCACCAACCATCACCAAAACGTCCCGTAGGTCGTGGCTTTTGTACACAAGATGAATTAACAAAAAATGGTCACCATGCTAGATTTTTTTTTTTAACTTTTGCTACGAAGAAGGCAAAGTATCTTCCATAGGAAGAGAGTCCCCAGCGGTCCTTAAGTGCCCACTTTCCCCTGCTGCTGCTCTCTCCCAATGTACCTAACCTCCTCCCCAAACGAGAAGGGACAAGCTGGTCCTCCAGGTTCTGGGAAGCCCAATTCGGAAGCTGTGGAAAATAATACGTCGCGCCTCCCATCCCTGAGGTAAGCCGAGCAGATGTCGCACTACTAATGTCCTCACTGCTGCCGTTGCCAGCAATTTGCCTTCTAAAAGGATACACGGGCAAGAAGGCAAGCAAGCAAAAGGGGCCTCTCGCGGCTGCCACCGCCCGGACCCCCGGTGATGAGAGCCACCACCCACTGCAAGGTTCACCTGACCATCAGCCGGAGCCACATCCAGCCAGAGATTCTCCTCCTCCTCCTCCTCTTCCTCCCCCTCCACAGAGGGCTGAGCCCAACTTTTGCCAGCAATAGAAACGTGTGGGGAAAACGGCCCCGTTGGGAGTTTGCTCCCATGCAGCAAAAAGCCTGAGAAGAGCAAAGCAAGCGCAGCCCAGGGCAGAATAAAAACAACTAGTTAAAAGGAGCTGGGAAGTGCACAAGCCGACCAACCAACCTATTTCTCAACTCAAAAACACACAAAACCCTTTGCAACTCATAAAATGCTTTCATACAAATCCTTCCGTTCATTTGAAGCCCACGTTGCACAACCTCCTCCCTCACCGCCATCTTGCCACCCATAGAGTTGGTGGTTTACTGAGGGTCCCCTCCGTACCCCCTGCCCAGGCCTTCCTCTCAGCCTAGCCGGGAAGGGAGAATTGGAGGATGTCAACGGAGGAGAAAGAGAAGCAGAACATCGGAATAAACGGGGCGGGGGCGGGGGTGGGGGGATGAAGCATGGCCCTCTCGGCACTGACCAACACATCTGGTCTTCTCCTCGTTCAGGTGGTAGCCTCTTCCACAGTTTGGGACATTCCTCTGGCAAGCAAAGGAGCCGTCGGTGTTGATGCAGGCCTGCCCAGCAGGGCAAGGAGCAGCAAGAGTCAAACATTCATTAATATCTGCAAAAATACAGCCGTGGTATTAAAAGGAAAAGGTGAGACGAAAGAAAGAAAGAAAGAAAGAAAGAAAGAAAGAAAGAAAGAAAGAAAGAAAGAAAGAAAGAAAGAAAGAAAGAAAGAAAAAGAAAGAAAGAAAGAAAGAAAAAAAGAATCTTCAACCACTGCGGAAACATCGCTTGTAAAAGCAAAACACCTTCAGTGGGGATAACTTGGCAAGTGATGGGGAGCTCACAAACATAGTCACAACTATGATAAAAAAAAACTCAAAATAGTTATGGTTAAAAAAGACATCCTCCAGACGATGGCTACGGCACACATTTTATCTGTGCTATATCCGCCACCTGGAGTTTTCTGACCATAGTTTGAGGACATCCCTGGTACCGTAAGCGGCCGAGCAGGTCGGCTGCATGTCTTACCGATACAGTTGCCGAGAGCATCTTGTATAAAGCCGATCTTACACTGTTGTTTGGGCCGGCAACGGAATGATCCTGGCGTATTCTGACAGATAAAATCGGGGAGGCAGTTATGAATACCAGTCTCACATTCGTCAATATCTGGCACATCACAAAAGAAAGAATGAGTTAGCAGGAGGGTTCCCAGAGCCATCTTGTCATGACCGAGATAAAAGCAGTTGTTGTTGAGTTAACTAGACAAAAGTAATCCCCTCCCTTCTCCAGAACTACAGATCCTCAGGTTTTCTACATACATCTGAAACTATAACCCCCAGGTGTTTGGAGGGGGACGGGAAGACTGGAGGGCACGGGGAATCTGTAGATTTCTGTGGTGTTCATTTACCTAAGTTCCTGACTTGGAACCTATCTGGAAGTGAATTCTAGTGAAGTGTTACTTCAGCAGTGTAAACAAATCATTTGAAGTATGTGAAATTTGTAAATTTATTAAGAATTATGGATTACTGAGATATAACTGAAATATATTTCTACAAGATTGCAAAGATAAATCTGTATCTGTTTTGATAGAACAGATTCTTGATGCATGATTTTTCATATACACTCTTCAAATTTACTGTTACGATTTGATGGATCTGAATTGGCCTAGAATTGACACCTGGACATAGTTCTGTCACTGTCTTGGACTTAAAACAAAAAGAGGAATCTGCATCACTGTTAAACAACAGTCCTCCTTCAGAAAACCATGGAGGAAATTACAACTCTATTATAAAATATCACTTTAAATGAATCCATATCTTGCTTTTCGAATGAAATTAAATATTTAATTGGAAACTTGGCCAAAATAGCTATGAAGGAGTAAAGGTATTATTTCTAGAAAAAAAATAATAGTTGGGATGCTGCTATTGCAGAGGGTGTTATTATTATATGTGTTTAACCATCCTGCTGAAAGTCTACTCTTCCAGCTGCCTTCTCTGTGCCTCCTCCAGCGTTCTTCGGGAGACCAGAAGGCCTGGTAGCTAAGCAGCCTCTCAGCAACTCTCCCCCCGCCCTCTGCTTCAGGTCGGAGGTGCAATGTTTGTGGTCTTCCCAATGTCGCTGAACCACAGCTCTAAGTATCCATTAGCCGTGCTGGTGGCAGCAAATTGTAGCTGCCCGTAACTCCTGCGAGGGCAGGGCACGCGGCTCTCCCCCTCGGCTGAAGCGCTCAAAGAGCCAGTTCAGGAGCTCTGAGTCAGCAGCCAGAACATTTCCACGTCTTCCTTTTCTACTAGCAGGAGGGTCTCTGGGCTCTGTGAAGGGGGAGGAAGACCACAGGCTGACCGTTTCCTCCAGAGGGAAGGCACGGGTGGGCCTTGAACTGGCAAGCCTTGACCACCCAGGGATGTTCAAGCAACATGGAGAAGAGCACAGAGAGGAGCCCATGTGGGGTTGAAAGCCATTTGCTGAAATTTGGCTGGAATGGGATCAGGGATCAGGAAGACGTACATTTCCTGCAAACCTGCCCAGCTCCAGTGAGGCTCTGCCTCTCCCCGTATACCAGCACCTCCCAATCTTTGCCACAGATTAATGGCTCTTTGCAGCACTAAAGGAGTCCGTTTGCACAAACAGGTGCTCCTGTCCCTCAGGAACCACCCCGAGGCCTCTGTGGGAGGAACACACCCCCCCCCAACCATCAAGATGGCAGTCCTGGCTTTTTTAACCTCCCCTGCAGATATAACCCCCTGGGAAGACGGTTTGCAGACAAGCATCTACTTTAACATTAATCACTGCAAAGGTCAGCTGACATTGGGCAAACACTGTACCAAACCTAACACTGGTGGCACTCAAAAAAGCAAAGATAGTTCACCATCTGTAACCGTTCCAGGCAGTCGTGAATTGTGAGTTGTAGGTGCTCCATCAATGGAGGTTTACAAAAATAGACTAGACAACCATTTGACCAGGATGGTATAAGTTCTCCTGCCTTAAGCAGGGATTCAGAGGTCCCTTCCAGAGGCCCTATGAATCCGTGCTCTACGTTCTAAAATGTACCTTTGCAGAGGTTGTGCTCTGTCAGCTCATAACCCGTCCCACAGCTCGTCTCCCGCTGGCAACGGAAAGAGCCCACGGTGTTGACACAGACCTGCCCGAGGCTGCAGGCGTTGGCGGAAGTGATGCACTCATTAATGTCTGGAAAGAACACAACCATTTTAGTGGTAGCGTATCATTTTCTATGCAGGGAGTCCTCGACTTGACAACCACAACTGGGATCAGAATTTTGGTTACTAAGCAAGGCAGTTGAGTGAGTCACGCCTGATTTTACAGCCTTTTTTTTGTCATGGTTATCAAGCGAATCGTTGCAATTGTTAAACGACTCACGTGTTTGTTAAGTGAATCTGACTTCCCCCCCACACACACTGATTCTGCCTGTTGGAAGCAGCTGGGAAGGTGGCCAGCAGGGACTGCAAATATCCTGGGACGCTGCAATCACCGTAAACACCTGCCAGTTGCCGAGGACCCAAATTCTGATTCCATGATGCTGGGGGGGGGGGGAGATGCTGCAACAGTCGCAAGTGGGAGGACTGGTCACAAGTCACCCTTTTCACTGTAATTGTAACTTTGAATGATTGCAAGTCAAGGACTTAAGCTTAAAAACATTTGTTGACACGGATCAATATTTATGAGTAGGTTCTCAAGCTAATAAACACTTCTGAAATCACTGTTACGTGAGAAACAGGTTGAAAAAGTTGAAGAAAATTTGACAAAACATCAAATATTCTCTGTTTAAAGGAATAGTCAAGAAAGTTGGATTAAACCAGAGCAGTGTTTCTTTAATGATTCTATTCCACTATTTCTTTAATATGAGGCAAGCCAGAATTACTCACCCCAAAAATAGCTGATTACCTCAATAGAAGAGAATATTTGTAGCTCAGAGTTGAACTACAAGTCTATAGGGTCCTTCGTGCTCTGAGTTGGTTATTTTCTTGCAGACGTTTCATTACAAACATCATCAGTGCTCTGATGAAGTTACCTAGTACGATAATGAAAGGTCTGCAAGAAAACAACCAAGCTCAGAGAGCACCAAGGAGCCCACATCCTTTACGTTCTGAAGAAGAAGAAGAAGGGGGAGGAGGAGGAGGAGGAGGAGGAGGAGGAGGCTTAAAATGCCAAAGAAGGAAGAAGAAATGAAGGAACAGAATGAATCCTTTGCACTGGCCCTCACCATACTAAGTATCAGCAGAAGGGAAAGAAAGAGGCTTGGAACATCCAAGATAAATAGGTATAAAAGATGATCTTCTATAACTTGCTGACAACCTGAAATCAAGTCAACTGTTTAGTCTAGGCACATCCATCCAAAATTTCTAAACAAACTCAAATGTGAAATCACTTATCTTGTAAAAAAATTATCTCCCAGCTCAGCACTGCTGAAAAAGAGCATCAATTTCTAAAAAGAGATCAAAGGATGAGCCAGGAAATTACAGCCTGGTTAGTTTAATGTCTCTTTTGAGTAAAACAGTGAAAACCACAGATCTTTTTGCTAAAGAAGGATCAAGCCAGACATCTGCAAAGGTAATTCTTGCCTCCCTGGATTTTAAAGTTGACTGAAAGTATCAACAAGAATATGGAGTCAAATACTAAACTTTTTCACTTGGCCTTCTAAACAGCCATTGACAAATGAATGCCTTAGCAAAGTTAGCAATCAGGATGAACAAGAGGAAAAATCTGCCATGGATTAGTAACTGGTTAAAAAACAGAAAGCAGAGAACAAACATGTCTCAAAAAAGAAGGATGTAAATAATGGCGTTTTTGAAAGTTCTGCCTTAGAACTGGAGCTTTACAAGCAATCAGAGGCAACCTGGAATTAAACAATGAAACCAGATAAGAATGAAATTCTTTCCTTTTCTTAACAATAATCCAGAAAGTTGGATTAAACGGAGACATTTGCTAACAATATCAAGTCCCTTAGAATGGCAAACACAAGTCACAAGGTTGAAGTACTGCAAAATTATTTTCCCAAACTGGAGAAAAGACAAGAAAACAAGAACTGCAGTTTAACATCATCCAATATAAACTATTATGCATGGGCAACAGGTATGATGAGAACATACAAAGGCAACTGCAGAGTGTGGATATGTGTGTCAAAAACTCAAGATGGCAACCATGATTTGATGATTAAAGTTCATGTTGAAAAGGGGAAAGGCTTTAAATGCTTGGGGACATATGCCAGCATATGGCCCCCTCCAACAATCTAGGTCCTCATTTTACCGACCTCGGAAGGATGGAAGGCTGAATCAACCTTGAGCCGGTCAAGGTCGAACTTCAGGCTGTAAGCAGAGTTCACATTCTAACCATTGTACTAGCATCTTGACTTTCTTGATTTCCCTGCTTGAATGTATCTGTTGACTGGGTCTGAGCTAGTGCTGAAGGGTTCTTAAGATAGTCAAATGACTTGGGTCTAGATTGACACCTCATACTAACCAGTGATTTCACCACGATTTACTGAATTAAGCATAATGGCTACATTTATAAACCTAAGCCACAAACCATGGTTTAGAGATAATCATGTATCACTTCAAGCCCCACAGTGGATGCAGTGGCAGTTGACACTGAAGACTTTAAGAAAGTTATAATAAGTAGAATTGCCTTTAGAAATCTTTATGCAACTACAATTAATTGCAGTAATTGAACCAGAAAAAGACATTATAGAGTTGGAAAACTTATGAAAAATAATCAAGAGGTAATAGTCAAAGCAAAACGTTCAAGATTTTTAGGTCAAAAGGAAAGAGATGAGAAAAAGAGATGTGACAATATAAAATTATTTATTGTATATAGAAAGTGGAAATGAAGGTTATCTTCCTTTATAACCCTTAGAAACAAGATCCTCCTATGAAGCTGAATAGGACCAGATTCAAAATATTTATTCACTCAATAAATAGCTAAACAGCGGATATTGCACTACACATTTTATTGGCTTTGAGAGGGCATTAAACAATGTAATGGTGCATAAAGCTGTCAGAGTCCCAACAGTTGCTGCCTATATTTCTTCCAACACCAGGGTATCTCTCCATAGGAAAACAGAAGGCCCCTGATCACAGCACAGCAGAATGATCTGATCTGGACAACAGACAGGTCATAAAAAGTCTCCCTTGAGTTGAACCAGACCTCAGACATACTCATGTAGTCTTGTAGCCTCTTTCTGGGTGTTTTTCCAACTTCCTCAGCTGGAAATTATGTGTCAGGTCTATATACTTTCCTTGTGACACAGAAGGAGGTTGCCATCAGCTTCTTTGGGAATGTTTGTTCAAGCCTATAAATCTATTTCCTGGTATTCCCCCATCTCATGTCAAACCTGCTTAGATTTTCAAAACCAGCCAAGACATAAGGAGGGCTAATTAGTTAAAAATATCAAAAATATAAGGAAATCAGGTTTTTCATTACCTTCACAAGTGAAGCCATCTGGCTGAAGCTGGTAACCCATGAAGCAAGAGCAGAGGACACTCGTTCCTGTGTCCCTACACTGCTGGGTACAAGGTCCTCCACCTAAAACCCAAGAATTATGGCAGAATAAATTCCTTTCTCCAAAGACTGGCATATTTTCCATCAGAGAAAACTTTCCCAGCCATAACGATACACTACTGCAGAGGACTTGCAGACAGGACATTAAGAACTCATGCAATCCACTTCCCCAAGACCACTCAGAACTGGCAGTAACCCACCCAGTGACAGCAAACGTATCCAGTGACCAGGTGGGATTAATTCCATAAATCCTGCAGGGGCTGCCAAGATATTCCTCAATACATTTCCATTTCTAATTTTAACCTGTAAAGTCCTTTAAAACCTATGAAGTACCTTCAGGATTGTTACCTCCAACCAGGTTTCATCCATCTAAAGCAGGGGTGTCAAACTCGCCATGTCACATGATGTGTCGCGACATATCGTGGCTTTTTCCCCCTTGCCAGAACTGGGGTGGGCGCAGCTTCCGCGTGACACATCCAGCTCGCAGGCCAGCAGTTTGACACCCCTGATCTAAAGGGACCCCCCCTCCCAGGAGAAGCTCTGGAAGTGAGAGGAGCTGAAGTTGGAGGCCTTGTTTCTACATGATGGCGCTGCCGCTCTGAAAAGACCTCCACTTATAGATTGCAGCCTTCCAAAAGTTGATATAACTGATTTATCCTGGAAGGATTTAGTTCTGTTGTACGTGAATGTAACACTGAATGAGAACACTGAACAAAATTCACACTGTAAACTCTACAAACTCTCAAGTTTATCTAACACCGATTGCTCTGTTCTCTCTGATGGTCCCTTGCCACAATATGAACTAGCTTACCTCTGCAACGGTCATTCAGGTAATGATCCTCAAGGTTAATTTCCACTGGAGAAAGCAAGGCAGCGTGGAGGAGGGAAAGAGAGAGATGCTGTTAGCTATACTGACATCTTGCCGGGGATATTGGCTGGTTCACTCACAGTCACAACAACAATATAGGAAATTGGGAAGGTTTCCCTTTGAAGCTTTTCTGGTAACATCTAGATGTTTAAATCAGTGTTATTCAACCTTGGCAACTTTAAGATATGTAGACTTAAACTCCCAGAATTCCCCAGCCAGCCAGCCAGCCAGCCATGCTGGCTGGATAATTCTGGGAGTTGAGCTCCACACGTCTTAAAGTTGTTATGGCTGATAAATGCTGGTCTAGGAGGAAGGAACTCAGAATGGACAGGGTAAATTGTGTGAATCCTCCCAAGAACCACTTTGCTCTTCTGGGGATACAGAGCAGCATTCAGCCTTCTTAACTTCTGAAGTAAAAAATGTTAAAGGTTAATCTCAGATTCCACAGATTAAATCTCCCTATACATTTTAAGCCTTTTTACAAGCAGCATGCAACCGTTCTCCTGCCGTTCAAAACATGCTGCTGCTTCATCTGAGAAAGTTTTCTTATTTGCACAACTTACCCAGTTCTTTGTTAGGACCGTCAACAATCCCAGCATCCGAGTTTTCATGCCCTTCGACACAGCAAGCTCTGAACACCAGTCCACACTGATAGCCCATTAAGAGGCTCTGCTCACAGCTGTTGCCTTGTTTCTGGGCCTCTTTCCCCAAAAAGCAGCAGTGACAACATTTCTGTGTAGCGGAAAGTAATTTATGTTACCGCAGCCTCAGAGCCCTAACACACTTTTCTATGCTGCCTTTTGGGGTTAATCCAGGGTTTCCCAACCTTGGTAACTTTAAGATGTATGGACTTCAACTCCCAGAATTCCCCAGCCAGAATGTCTTATGGTTGCAACATCACTGAAAATATTTGAAAGTTTAAAAGTTTTGGATAACAACTACAGTACTCAGTTGCAAGCCCCAAAGGATATCTCGAGTGTGTGACCGCTGTGTACACCCTGGAAGTGTTTGGAGATTGAAATGTTTCTGTGAAATCCAGAATATGTAACCTGTCTTGAATTTGGGACATTTAATCTCTGGACATATTCAGAATTCTCAGCATCATAACTGCAATCTATAATTGCAGTATTAAAAGAACATTGCTTTGGTTAAGACAATGTAACAAGTAAAGGCAGGAAGGGAAAACAAATTTAAAATAGCAAGGATCAAACATGGAGCAATTAAAAGCAATTAAAAGAAAAGTCTTCAAGACTCATTAATAGGTCAACCCTTGACAAGTGGGTTTTCCAAACAGTCAGCTGTTCCATTTTTTAAGCTCACCTGCTCCCTAATCTGAATCAAGTCGGCCCATATTATCTGAATTATTTTGGAAAGGTGCCACTGATCTTATTAAATATCTCATTTGACAATTCTTGATTAAATACAACCTGGGAACCCTTCCTCATTACTGAGCTACAGAAAATTCAGGTTTTCAACATTCCTGAATAAACCATACATTTCACAGCAATATCCTGGAGAAATTATGCCCAATTTGGCAAGATTTTTTTTTAACAATTCATTTACAGTTACTTCACTGAAATCCCATCCACGTGCCAAAAAAAAAGGCAATAAACAAAGAATCCTCACCCTTTCCTGCTCACTTCCTCTAGATTCACATTTTATATTTTTATATCCATCTATTAATTTAATATGCTCTCTTTAGGATAATATTCTATCACAATATTTTTTTTGTTTCTAACACCAAACGTTTCATGCAGGAGTTGGTAACTTCCGCACCTGGCACCACGGACCATTGTGAGGTCTCCACGGGCAGGTAACGGCCATCGAAGAGGTGGCCCCAGGGAGAGGATTCCCCTGGTCGTCTGAAGGCCACGATGCAGAATTAAGGACACGCAACGGCGGCAGAACAATCCCCAGGAGTGCAGTAAACGATCTTTTAAGGGACCCTCAGGAAACGCTGAAAGCGCCCCACAGCTTCCATTCCCCTTGGCCCCTCTCCTTGCCGGGAGCCCCCAGGGGACCACCCGGGGACCACGGCGAGAGATCTACTGAAGCAGACCAGCAGCCTTCAGCACTCTGATTACAAAGAAAAATTGGAAATTGCTACGCAATCGTTCCAGCGTCCCCCTCCGGCGTTTCACCTTAATGATCTTGTCCTCGCAGGTGGCGTTCTGCCTTGCGGAGTCGCAGTCTTCCTGCTTACTGGCAAGGGCCATTCCGGTCGTGCAGTGCAGCACCTCCAGCTGACTGAGGCAGCACTCTTCCTGGGCTATCCTGCAAAGGGAACCAAGCGGAGGGAGGGAGCCCTGTAACAGCCAGTACAGCAGGATCGCACGACACACTTGCCAGAACATAGAAAAAGTTGCCAGAACATCAACATTTGCAACTCTGAAAACGGGAGAGAACAACCAAAACAACACTTTCCCAGAAGAGCCTGACTCTCCTGCTAGAACCAAAGTGGGATTAGGCAAAGAGGCTGTATTTGTAATGGAAGAGGGCTAACCGAGGGGGTCTGGGAAATGGGTGCAATTTGGGAAACGGACACGAGGAGTGTCTTAGCAGGGGGCAGGATGTGGGCAATTTGTCTGAGCTTGGAAGATAAGCAGGATTGGACCTGGTTCATACATGGATGGGAGATTACCAGCCTATCCTAAGACTCGGACTTGTCTGGAAAGTAAAAATAAAAATAATGGCAAGCTATTTCCATATTGCTGCTAAAAAAAAATCAGACAGAGGTTCAAAAATCAGAGGCGTGCCAATGAAAATCTCAAGAAGTCAGCTTGAAGGAGGCCGTGCAATAATTAAGGCTAGAAAGCAGAAGACGGTGAGTTCGAGTGCTGCCTGAAGCAAGAAAGCCAGCTGGGCGACTTTGGGCCAGTCGCTCTCTCTCTCTCTCTCAGCCCAAGCCCACCTCACAGGGCTGTTGTTGTAGGGAAGATAGGAGAAGGAAGGAATATCAGGTACGTTCACTGCCTTGAGTTATTTATCAAAACAATACAGGTGAGAAAAGGATAAATAACCGGATGATGCCGCCCCGCAGCAGCCAAACCCTTGGCCCTCTACCTGCATTCCTTGGAGTCCAGACCGGAAGAGAGGAGCCTGCAGTCTTTCTTCTGACTGGCCCATTCATAGCCACGGGAGCAGCAGGTCTCCACGGATGAGTCTGCAGGGGGGGGAGGGGAGAGGGAGGGGGGGAGAATGCGTCGCTTGCAGCCTCAGAAAGCAGCGCTGAGGAAGCCCCCCCCTTGTTCCAAGCCATTCACTCCCATGGGATGCAAGGAAGCCCCCCCGGACCACCTTGCTCATTCCCCTTGCAGAGGACTTGGCCTGTGTTCCCGCTCCATAACCCACCCCACCCCCCGTTTTGTTTTATTTCATCTCGTGATTCTCTCCTTGGACTGGGCCCCGGAAGCCACCGGGCCCCCTTGCCTCTGTCGGTCCCACCTGCAGGCACCCGTGTTCATCTATAATTTGGGGTGGATAGAATTACATGTGCATTCAGACATACATTTTACAACTGGATGTAGATACATTTACATACACACATGTACAATGTAAAATGTAGATTCTCTTCCTCTGAACTATAGACAGTCCTCGACTCACAACAATTCACTAAGCAACTGTTCAAAGTTACAACCGCACGGGGGGAAGGGACTCACAGCAGCCGATCCTTGCACTTCCAGCTGCGGGAGGGCCCCCCCCCGACTCAGCCGTCAGCACCGTCAACTAAATTGGAAATTACCCACTGGAATTTTCTAACCCTATTTACCTGAACCAGTGAGATTTACAGATACAGCTGATCCCTTCTGGGTTTGGCTGTCTTTTTTGGAGAACGTTTGACAAGTGCCAGCCCACAAAAAGTGGTCTAAATAATTTGCAATAGGTGGGCTTATATGCAAGAGAGAAATTATAAACTACTGGAGGTTTTAAAAAATATGGCAGTTTAACAAGAAACATGAAACCCTGTAGTGTCTGGAGAAAATTCAGATGGCGGTAATTCACTATTGGTTTAAGGGATCCAAGAAATAACTTAATAACTTAAATCAACTTGATGGCTGGGATAAAACAGCCATCAAGTCAACGCGATCTTCCATTATTCTTGGATACACGATTATGACTGTTTCAGTACAAATCTTATGTTGACTTTTTTCTGGACAGCTCTGGTTATGAATCAGATGTCAAAATGGATCAGCTGATGAGGAATTGTGGTCTAGACTGTGATAAAAATCTAGACTTGGGAAAGAGTAGACAGATCTGTTTTGCAACACCCTCAGGCAAGCCAATGACTTCCCAGCCCTGTATGATATAATCCTGAACCCATCCAAGAAGAATTAAAAATAGATTTAAATATGGCTCCAGATAAATTACCTCCTGCCTCTATACACCCAACCTTTTCGCCAGTTATTATAAATTATTATTATTATTATTATTGCCATCTCCCATTAGTAGAAGGAGAATCCTGGCAAAATTGTCTAATGTCACCTTGAACTTTTAAATAGATACAACCCAGAAAGAAATGCACAGAAAATGGGAAAAGTAGAAAAACGACTATCTTGTAAAATACTTTTACAGAGGCCGCGAGGGACGGATGGGGGGGAGAAGCTCCGGAGGACGGGGCAGCCCGTCTACCAAACTCACTGCACTCGATCGGCCCTCCGGGCAGAGGCCACCACCGCGGCTACGGGGACCTCATTCTACCCCAAGCGTGGGAACTGTGCCTGGCGTAAAAGGCAGCGCCTGGGTGCTGCCCTGGTGCCACGTGGAGGGATCAAGGGGTCCCGCCTGAAAGATGCGCCCTGCTGGGGAATTGCCCTCCAGCACATCTTGAGGAGCCCCGGTGGACGAGGAGCCATCTCCGGAAGAGCTCCTCTTGCTGGAGTTAGTAAACTGGGGGGAGGAGGAGGCCCTGGAAACAACCAGTTGTCCGGTGGTGGAAGGATGGGATTCTCCCCACTCACTCACTCCGGCAGGCCAAGCTCTTCCGGAGACGCCTCCCTCCCTCCCTGCCGCTTCCCCTCTACAGACCAAAGCAAGAAAACCATCCGCAGGGCTCAAACTACTTTCCAGGTTTTAAAGCCCTCAATTTATCACCAAGATTGTCACTAAGTGATGCGGTCCTGAAGTGAGTCAAGCCCAAATTTTACAACCTTTTTGCTGTGGTCATTAAGCAAATCGCTAGAGCCGTTATCACCACCGTTGCTAATCAAGTGCAGCTTCTCCCGCTGGCCGCTCGCCAGGAGCTGCCTGGAAAAGCTGCAGCCGTCAGAGCCTGGATTTGGGTCACACAATTGTTGGGATGCTGTAACAGTCATAAATGCGAGGACTTATAAGTTGTGAGTCACTTCTTTCAGCATGGTCAAAACTTTGAATGGTCATTAAACAAATGGTTGTAAGTCGAGGACTACCTGTAGTAACAGAATCTTGCAAATCTGACTGCGTTTTGTGCTGCCATAAAAACTAAGGTAGTAGTTGATACAGGCTGCATCAAAAGAGGGATAGTACAGCAGTAGTGTCAAGATTACATGAAGTAATAGTACCATTTTATACTTCACAGGTAAGACCAGACTTTTAGTAGTCAAAAGGAGACTTGACAGCCATTTGTCCGGAATGGCATAGGGCAGGGGTGTCAAACTGCTGGCCCACGAGCCGGACGCATCATCCGGAAGCCGCGCCCGCCCCATTGCCGGCAATGGCAAAACTGTCCCGATACGTCTCGCAACGTCACATGTCTGGTATAGGGTCTCCTCTTGAGCAGGGGGTTGGACTAGAAGACCTCCAAGGTCCCTCCCAACCCTGTTGTTTTATGTTCTGTGTTCTTCTCCTCCTCACCTCCCAATATCCATATGAATTAGTCGGAGCTGCTTGCGCATACTCTACCTTCTTCTTGTTTTGGACTTAAGCTACGTTTTTCCCTTCTCACTTTGGTAACAGATCTGGTCTATCTCTGTCCAAATCACTTCCTTTGCCCTCTACGTCTCTGACAGAAGCCTGATCATCAATTGCCCAGGAAAAGACGGTCTCCAGGCTATGGAATGAACTCTCTAAGAGGATGTGTCGTTTGACTCCGGCTCTGCCACAATTTTAGAAAGGGTTAAAATCCTTCATGTCATTTTGCACTGCTAACGATTGAGGTCAATTGTATTTTGTAATTTAATTGATTTGCAGTAAATGTTCAATGGATTATATGATGCAACTAGACCTGAAACTAGAAAAATGGAATGAACAATTGCAAATTACACAACCAATGAAAAATTACAGGAACAATAGTTTTAGAAGAGAGTACAGTAGAAGAATTTGTGTACTTTTTGAAAATATTTCCTAATAGGAAAACAGATGGAAAATTTTTAAGCAGTGGAAATGTTGGGACAAAGGTAGTAGGTGGTATGTGGTCTGGGGGAAGGAATGTCTGCCAAAAGCTACATGGAACTGGAAACTCTACATGTCAGGAGAAACATTAAAGTAAATTGAATGCAGTGGGAATGCGTTACTTAAGAAAGGGTGTGTGGATAAACAAGAAGAAATTGATTCAAGAATGAATGAGCGCCAAATAGTTGTGAGATATAAAAGTCGAGGATAAAAAAGGAATTTTGGGGTCATTTGGTCACAGAGAGTGAGTAAATTGCAAAACAAATATATGAAGGAAGCATGACTGGGCTGAGAGGAAAAGAAAGACAAGAAAATCAGCCCTGTTAAGGAATCAATATGATGTTGAAAATCTGAGACGTTGAAAGAACAAAGGCAGTGTGGGAAGAAGGTCCAGAAAGATTAGGAATGGTATGGTTATAAATCAGTTCTACTTATATCTGGTTATTTCTTACTTCTTCTGCATAACTTTATAGAAAAGTGAAGAGGAGTATGTGTGTGTGTGTGTGTGTGTGTGTGTGTGTGGATATAGGGGCACATGCTTTGTTCTCTCTATGAAGGATTGATGCAGATCAAAGGCACTTCACTGATAACAAAGATGAAGAATAAATGCTATCATTTTCAAATGTAGCCTTACGTCCAATAGAACTACGCTTTAGGTAAAAATTGTGGAAGGGACACTTTACAGATAGCATTCTCCTTCCTAATCTTTTTTGATAACGCAGTCTATGGAAACGTTAAAGATTGCTGAACGTTTTTGTTTAGTCTATGCTCTTTTCTTCACTAAGCTTGGAAAAACAATAGGTCACCAATTTCTTTAGATACTCCAAGACAAATACAAGAAACCTAATATACAATTTATTACTGTAATTAATGTATAACTAACCATTGCCATTAAATGTGTATGTGCACACACACAATTGCACGAGGTTTTGGATTTATTTTCTGCTGCTAGCAACCCGTAAACTGACTTGCTGAGCTCAAGGCACAGGTTTCCAGTTTCTTAATGCTACTACTAATTTGGCTATACTACATACCCAGATGCAATGGAAGCCAGCCAAAGAATGGATTTCACATGCACCCGTCCAAATTTGTGCAATGTGAGAGCATTTTTTTATTTTTATTTTGGAATTAAACCAAAAGGTACATTTCACAACTACCACAAAGTATTTTTTTAAAAAAAATGTCCTGAAAGTAAGAATTACGTTCTTTCAAAGGTGTAATCCGTACCTTTCTACTGGAAAAAAAAGAGCAGCTGGAATAGGAGCACATGCAGAGACACACCCTCCTTTCAAAGGGAGAATTGCAATGTTGGTGAATGGGAAAATTCACCCACACTCCATGCAGAGTTACAGAAGAGTCATTCAATGCAAGTGGAAGGCAACCGAAAAGACCAGGAGAGAACAGGAATCATGCAGAGCTACAGTAAACAAACTCCTGTTTAAACACAAGCACACTCTGGACTCACAGAAATCTGGTGGTAGAATCGACCCCGATGCAGTTGAGTTTCTGATTTTTTGTCAGGCTTCAAGAATCAGGACCACACATTAAGTTCCAATGAAGATGATTTATTGCTCATGCCTATGCACAAGAATCTAGTCAACTAATGGTCAGCACTAAACTGGCATTAGATAAGGATCAATGGAATTCAAGGGACTTAGACCATTTGTGGCTGTGTACAGATTCTAGGCCAGTGCCTGCGAACCTTTTAGAGACCGAGTGCCCAAAAACTGGCCCCGTCCCTGCCCTGCCCCTACCCCATCCCCCACCCCACCTGCCCACAGGGCCACTCACCGCCTCCAGGACCCGCCACAGATCGCCCAGGCAGCCCAGCAGCGCTATGGTGGCCACGCCCTCTGCCCGTGCCCCGCACAATCAACTGGGCGGGATGGGGCGTGAGGGCAGAGTCTTGTCTACGCTGCTTGGCTGCCATGTCCTTGGCTGCGCTGCTCCGTGTGGGCCACGCTCGGGGGTGACTCTCCTCCAGGGGGGCTGCTGGTGAGGAGGGGATCGTGGGGGGAGCTGAGGCTGGGGCAACGGCACGTGTGCCCACAGAGAGAGCTCCGACTGCCGCCTCTGGCACCAGTGCCATAGGTTCGCCACCACTGTTCTAGGCTGATTCCTCTCTTGATGCTACCCCCCCCCCAAGATCTGCTTCTCCTTCTTCTACAATTATTACACTACCTCCTTTTCCTATTCACTAGAGTTTTCTGCAATTTAGATTTGTTCATCAGAATGCAAATAATAAATTTATAAGATAATCTAGCAAATATCTATGCACATGTGCTTGTGAGTAGGGGTATGTGTCTGTGCATATAAATATACTCAAACGTAGAGTTATTGTTGCCCTTTTACTACAGTATATTCTGTACTGACAATTTCAATCACAACTTTATAACTTCAGTAATATGAATTGGTACTTTTTGCACACCTCTGAGTGATTGATGCATAGAAGTATTCAACTTACAACCATTCATTTAGCAACTGCTTGAAGTTACAATGGTACTGAAAAAGTGACTTATGACCAGTCCTCACACTCATGACTGACAGCGTCCCTGCAATCACATGATCGAAATTTAGCTGCTTGGCAACGGGTGTGTGGGCATGTGTTTTCCACAGTTGCAGCATTCTGCGGCCAGGCAGCTGCCATCTCTAACTTTCCCCGAGAGCTTCTGACAAGCAAAGTCGACGGGGGAAGCCGGATTCACTTAATGACCGTGGCAAAAAAGGCCATAAAATCAGGCGTGGCTCACTCAGCAGCACCTGTATCTCTTAGCAACGGAAGTTCTGGCCCCAATTGTGGTTGAAAGTCCGGGACTACCTATACTTGATGTGATTTAATATTTACGTACCTTGCTTATTATCTGTGCTTCTAAAACCTCCCTCGGGAGGACAGGCACGGCCCCTCCAGGCAGCCCAGGGGGGTTGTTTGAGAAAATGGGCCAATGCCTTAAGAATGGTGATAGGCACAGGGTTTTCAATGGCTCATACGTGAACCTGAAAACAATGTCCTGTTATACGTAAATGATGTTGTAAAACACAGACTTGGATCACTTTGCATCAGACAAAAAACGGTGCATGAACATAGCTGTGCGTGATGTATGCAAGTCACGTCCAACTCACTTCCCCCAGGCCCCGTCTGTGATTTCCTGATTTCCTGAAATAAACTTGAGGCGGCTTAACGTGGGCTCAGGCTTTCTTACAACATCCCAGCACCGAGTTTGTGAAGTAGGCCAGGTTTAGCGACAGTCACTCATTGAGTACCTAAGCCAAGTGAAATTTGAACCCGGGTCTCCCTGCCGCCAGGCCAATGCTCTTACTACTACCCCACGTGGGCTGACCTTAACTTTCTGCCCCATTGAAGTTTCTCCAGCTGCCATGGAAAACATGCGGTCAGTACCAAGAGGAACATATTTATTGCCTGCCTTATCCAATAGTTGATAGCTGCCCGTTCTTACGGAGGACAGGGAAGCTGCTGTTTTTGAAGTGCCTCAACTATTAACAGTGTCAGAGTTTGCAAGCAGGGAGTGACTGACTATTCATCGAAATGGAAGCAGATGCCTAGCCCAGTCCCTACGCTCAATACCTCAATTTCAGAAAATACAAGCCTGTCAAATATCCATAACCAGGGTTATGTGGTATTATTCCCACAACAACCCCTATTAGAAGCTACTAAAAGCTGACACCAATTTGATGCCACATCAATGCCTTCATTTATTTAAAATTCTAATAAACAAATTCATATTTCAGAGGCTTTAGAGTTTCACAGAGAGAATTATTAGCCTAAGGAGGTCCACAGAAATAACAGACCGACCAGTTGATTACAAACTGGGCAGGGACAGACTGCAAGAGTGTCTCCCAAGGACTTGGATAGACTTTCTACAATTAACAGGAGCCAGAACCAGTTTACTATAAACAAATGACACAAGACCAGACCAACTCATCTCCTTACCAACGTTTCTCTATTTTGACAACTTTAAGATGGGTGGAATCAACTCTCAGAAGCAACTGGAGTATATTTTTTTCATTTATTTGTAAACTGCCTTTATTATTTGCAAATAACTCAAGGCAGTGAATATATCCAACATACCTTCCTCCTATTTTCCCCGCAACAACAACCCTGTGAGGCGAGTTGGGCTGAGACAGAGTGACTCTCCCAAAGTCACCCAGCTGGCTTTCATGGCTAAGCCAGGACTTGAACTCATGGCCTCTTGCTTTCTACTCTGGTGCCTTAACCACTAGGCCAAACTGAAGTTGAAGTCCACAGATCTTAAAGCTGCCAAGGTTGAAAAACACGGACTCTTGCTTGGACAGAGTTACCAGCTGAGTAGCTCAGGTGAATGCCGCCACAGAAGCTGGACCCCCGAAAAAAAGATTTCATTCAACACAGAATCTCATGATGGTCTCCTGTGGAAATGTTGGCTGTTAGGCGGACTTACAACCGGGTGAATTATGGCGCCTGAAGAAGGCTCCCTGGGTGGAGGGCTAGTCACTGGACTGGATGGGAGAGGAGACATTAATGAAGTTTGCAGATCACCCAACGCAAAGCAAGCCACCGGTTGGCTAGGCCTCAAGAGGGACTAGTGGCCTTCTCCCGGATGCAGCCTGGCTGCTCACCTCTCTGTGTCCATCTGGCCTAGATGTAAATTAAAGATGTACCTACCGGTATGTCTAACATTGCCGTTTTGCCATCACGAGTTTGTTGCCCTTTGGCATGACCAAGAAAAGAAAAAAAAGAAAAAAACCACCTTAACCATGGCAGACATCAGGTTTTCAAATATTTATACTGAAACCCCGTATGCCACAGTGTGGTTACAGGGGCACGAATTACAATGAGTTTAAAGAATGGAAGCCAAAGAAACGTCCTTGTTCTACTGGTTTTTCAAAATGCCACAACTGGCTATAAATTCTGGGTTGCGTTTTCTTTCCGGAGCATTGTTATTTCCTCAGCACTACACATTCTCAGTAAATGAGATTGATGAAGATGGAAGGGGCTGGCAACACAATTCTAAACCAGCCTTTCTCAGCCTTGGCCATTTTAAGATGTGCGATGGTGCAAGATGAAGTCCTGGGGTTGAAACCCACTCCTCTTACAAGTTGCCAAGATTGAGAAACGCTGTTTGGAGAGACACCAAGTCCTACAAATGTTCTTGAGGTCATTTGTCCCAATCTCAGAAAAAAGGAGCCGTGATCGCAATAAAAGTCAAAGGCAGTGAAGCGTCTAAAGAATCTGTAGCTACCCAGGGTGTCTTGGCCTTAGTCTGGACACCGACTGAGGTCGCTCTGCGAGGGAGGAAAGCACCTCAATGCCCCCCTCAGGCCAGGTCGCGCTTGGGCGCTTCCCGATTGTCCCCTGGTCTCAGCTTCTTGACTGTGGAGAGAAAGAGCCCCGTTTTCACCACAAAGGGACAGATCCGCGCTTCCCCTCGGAAGTCCGAGCAAGGCCGTCCGCAGCCTGGCGCCCTCCGCACAAGCGGCCCTCCCCGCTCCCCGGCCCCTTCCTTCGGCCGCAAAAGGAGGATTTGCAAAATAGCCCATCAGTTGGGGGGGGGGAGAATCTCGGTAATATCGATGCCAAAGGCGCTTCAAAACTGCACCCGACGGGATCCCCTCGCTTCGCTTTAAGCCGCCCCAACGCCAGAAGAAGAAGAAGAAGCCAACTCCGCGGGGAGGGGAGGGGAGGGGAGGGGGAAGGGGTCGCGTCCCCCGAAGCCTGCCCGTTTCCCCCGGCGGTTCAGGCCTGCGGGGACCCGCTCGTCCGCTAGAGGGCGGCAGGAGGGACTCTCGCCTCGCTCTGCTGCCCTCCGGCGGCGGCGCGGCCTTTTGCGAGCCCGACGGGGCGGCGCGGCGCGAAGGGGCTGGCCGGCGGCCCCGAGGATGCTGCTGCTGCTGCTGCTGCTGCTCGGAGGTCCCGCTCGCGCGAGCCCCCGATTGCGACGTCGGTCCCCGCCCGGCTTCTGCGCAGCCCCCCTCCCTCCCCCAAAGCCCGCGCCTCCTTGCAGCGCGGCGCCTGTGCTCGGAGCGTACCTTGTGCCCGGCCGGAGGGCGGCAGCAGGAGGAGGGCGAGGAGCAGCGGGCCCCAGGGTTGCCGGCAGCGCGAAGGGTCCATGCCTGGGCCGGGGGGGGGCGGGCGAAGAGAGGCCGTGGAAGTCAGAGAAGCGTCCCCCGCTGAAAGCTGCTCTGCTCTGCTCTGCTTTGCTCTCTCGCGCTGCCGACGGCGCCTCCTCCTCCTCCTCCCGAATTCGGGGTTGTAATGACTGGTTTCACAGGGGTCCGAACCGCCCAGGACCGGTTGAGAAAGGAGCCTGTAAAAGGATTCCCGACCGCCGCCCCCCGCCGCTAAAAGTAATTGGGGAAAGAGTTCGTCCAACGCCCCCTCCCTCCCTCCCTCCCAATGTATCCCGCTTGCATAAGGCTGGAGGCCGTCTGGAGGTCGGCCCTTCCCTGAGTGGTATGTTGAATCCAGGGGTGGTCCTTCTCTCCCCCCCCCTTTTTTTTTTAACCCAAAACCACCCACTCCCCCTCTTTTGACTTAGAAACTTTCGGGAACAAGGCAGGGGTTGCCGCGGCTGTCCTCTTTCAAACAGAAAGGGAAATTCTCTGAAAAGCGGCACAAGGAAAAATGTCTAAATTTCAATACCATTCTGCACGCGCAAAAAACCCCAGAAAAATAAACCAGACAGAAAAAAAAAATTAAAGGGGAGAGTCTCCATGTTGCAACTGGGGTGGATAACGGTTTAATCTTTGGAAAGGAGCAACATCTAAAACAAACTGCCGCTAATAACAAGAAAAGTGAGTCACTTTTTGTTCTAATGAAAGCACATTCACATCTGGTTTTATCTTACTCAAACAAGATACAATCGTGGTTCAAGCTGAGGATCTCGGCTAAAGTCCTTCCATCTCCCTCTTCTTCCGCTCCTTCCACGAGGAGGAGATAAGAGAGGTCAGGTGTCACTTCGGGAATCATCCTGGTTTGTGCTGCTTGGCCACAGCTGGGGAATCTATTCCATCTCCTGGGTCAACTCCTCTTCAAAGCCTAAAGCACCTCCGTCCCAGGCAGGAGGAGGTTTCGTGCTAGTAAAGTTCCCTGCCTGGGGATGAATATGCCTTAAGGGGGCAGAAATGTTCGCATCTTATTTTACTACTTCAGTATTGAATACTTGTTATCCAGGCTCTCCTGCGTCTAGCCTGCCTTGGCCGATTGCAAGCAAGGTGAGTGTAAAAACCATCAAGAATCTGGCTAAACTCCAGGCAGTTACTTCACTTTCACATAAGGTATCTCTGTGTGTGTGTGTGTTTCTAAAAAGGCTTTAGTAGGCCTATTGCAGCTTCCATTGAACAAGATGTCCAGAATCAACTTCTGACAACTTCTCTAGCACAAATGCACTGCTTGGTTATCTTTTCCAGGCTCTTCCCAGGTATTGCTGTCAGGCTGATTGGTGTGTAGTTTCTGGAATCCACTCCCCCCCCCCTTTTTTTTTTCTTTTCTTTTTCTTTTTTTTTTTTGTAGATTGGAACCGCTCCGGGATGGTCCTGGCAACGAAGCCCTTTGGAGTGAAGAGGTGTTCTCTTCCAATTCCTTGCCTGTTGTGACCTGCATTCCTATTCCGTCTCCTGTGGTGCGGCTTTTGGTAAGTTGGACTGTTTTTCCCCCTTTTGCACGAAGACAGATGCAGAGAATGAATTAGAAACAGTTCTGCTTCTCCCCTGCTACTGGTTACTTCCTTGCCATCTTCTCCCATTAATGGACTGATTGTTTCCTTGACTTCTTTCTTTACACTTTTTTTTTAAAATGGCTTTAATGTAAAACATTTGGACATCTGATTCAGCTCAGCAATCCAATCAGCAAACCATGTTTTATTTCTGTTGTGCTTGGCGCACAGAGCTCCTCGCCCCACTGCTTATTTACTATTCAGGCTGCTCCAAAACTCAAAATTATTTGCTTTTAACTTGCTGACTTCGCCACTGACATTTCCAGGAATGGAGCCAAGTTTTGCTCAACTGCAGGTCCTGTTAGAAGTCTCTTTACCCTAGTCAAAGGCACTGAACCTCGATATCTGTGTATTACCTTTGCTTTTCATCCTGGTCTATTTTATTCTATTTCTATAGCTGTTGGACTCCTGTCACTGTTCTTCTGTAAACATTGTCTTCCTGTGCCTCTAGCCATAAATCCTTAAAGTTAAAGATTAATAATAGGAACACAAAAAAGAAAAGGAGCCAGCAGGAAGGAAAAGTTTTGATAGTTTGCAAAAGTTCCAAGATAGATGTAGCTGTTCTCTGGGCTGCTAGTTACACCCCTAGCCAACTTCTGATAACAAACTCAAGATATTTATTGCAGTTGTAAATCTTTCCCCAAAGTAACACAAAGCACATTGCAAACACAAAGCTTTCTGTGTGGAAAACAAGCAGAAGAGCTTATCGAAAGAGTTCAAGTGACAAATTGCGATTTCAGGAAGATCCAAAGATGGTCCGTTTCTTGTCCAAGAATCCAGGCAATCCGACAGAGTCACAGGTAGGAAATCTGATCATTTTTTGTCCATCTCTGATGCCCTGGATATGAGCTTCACCAATCAGTTGAACGTGTTTCTTTCTTTCAAGGAGATGACGTAACTTCCTTTGCTCACCTCTTCCTAAGGATCTTGCGTCCTTAGATCACCTGACCCAAAGCTGGTACCTGTGTGGCCTCAGGGGCAGGTGCTTCCCTCGGCTCCTTCGCTCCTGGGGCCTTCTTGGGAGAGCAGTGAATGGCAGGGAAGGCGGAAGGCGAGACTTTACGAAAATGGGCCTCCTTGCTGTGGAGAACCTGCAGGAACGAAGCCAGCGATTGTGGCGGTTGGTCCGACCATGAGACAGAATAGAAGAGCAGAGTTGGAAGGGACCTTATAGGTCATCTAGCCCACCCCCCACCCGTGCTCAAATGTTAGGAGTTTACCTGTTTCATGCCACTTTTGTGATGAAAACAAAAATAATACAGGTCTGGCTGCTTGTTTTTAATTCAAAAAGAAAAACAAATATTCCTTTACTACTGAGGGCACATCTTATAAACAGTTGTTTTCCAGGGTGTAACTGCTGTCTCTATCCCACTATTTACAAGGTAACGTTGGACAAGTCCAGAAGGAAAAAATAAAAATGAACTTTCAGCCAGGAGGATAAGTTAATGGAAAGTCCTTCACTACATTTTCATCATTTGCTATTATAACCTTTTGCATTTTATGTAGCTTATGAAGTAGCTGATAAATACATGGAGCTTTTAAAAAGCATGTTGTGCAGTATATCGTGTGCTGAATTACTTACTAATGATAGAAACAGTAACAGTAGTGCAGATGCTGCCAAGACTTAAGTCTTCCTTGGCTGATTTCTAGGAGAGGTCAGGTCATTCCCACGTTCAACCAAATCCATTCCTGAAATCCAGTTATGGCCAGGTTCTTCCTGGAGGCAGAGTTAAAAGAAACCAGATGGCTGCAATTTTTCAAATGAAGTCTATTTTTTTAACATGTGTTTTGTAATCACAGTCACTATCTTGACTTTTTTGACGCCTGCCTGCCTGCCTGCCTGCCTGGACCTTTGCCTCTTCTCTGCTGCATCCTCCTGTCAGCCTGTATCGCAGCCTCAGACTTTGGAGACTTGGCAAGCCTCCCCGAGAGAGGACTTTTTCTCTTTCTCAAAGGCTAAGGCTGGTGATTCCCAAAGCCTTTTCCCCCCCTCCTTTTATGTATCCGTCCATTTAACCTCAGAGGGGATGGAGATAGATCAGCACGTTCTGTAGGAAAATCCAAAGTGCATTGCTTGACTTGGAGACCTTGGATGCCGAGGGCCTGAACACGTTTCTACGCCACTCCATAAAATCCAGTGAAAATGGCACAAGGCCCCTCTTATAAAACCAGGAATGAAACTCTAAAGAATCCAAGAAGTGGATTCAAACCCTCCCCTCCCCGTAGGAGCTTTCCTTCCCCTCCTTCCAACTGACAGGGTATTCTCACTGCGGGAAGGGACAACTCGCCATGGCCAAAGGGACAAATCACTGCAGAACAATTCAACAATTCAATTTAATTATTTAAAATAATTTTGAAAATATTTTAATTTTTGTCATTCACATTTTATTTTGTCCCTCCTTTGGCACTCTTTCTTTAATGATTCTATTCCACTATTTCTTCTGTTATTAGTGTAACTTTTGTCCTGTGGCGAGTTTTCCCAGACGCCCCCCCCCCTCACTGTGTTGTTTAGCCATCTATGAATCAGTTCCAAAATTTTTGCTCCATGGAAAAAGAGCCGCCTGAATAAGGACTGCTCAGGTGTATGGTGGAATTAACATTAACCATTTAAGATGTAGGTGCCTGCAAATTAATACACGACAGCAGCTTCTTAAAGAAGCACGAACTTGGCTTTGTGACGGACGGGACAAAGGCCAGCAGGCCGTCCTTGATGTACATCTACAGTTGGGACCTGAATTTCCCTCGTAACTTGGTGCAATTATAAGGCGAGTCATCAAGTAACCAGAGCCAATTTTATGATCATTTTTACAGAGCTCATAAAATGAATCACCACGGTCATTAAGTAAATCATCTGGTCATTAAGTAAATCATCTGGTCATTAAGCAAATCATGTGGTTATTAAGTGACTCTAGCTTCTCTAATGGACATTTTTTGTTAGAAACTAGGTGAGAAGGTCACATATTATGATCGCATGACTGCAGGATGCTGCGATTAGCCGTAAACGCAGATAGGCTGCCAAGTGCCCGAATTGTGGTCATGTGACCGGGAGGGGTGGTGCAACCGTCGTCAGTGCAAGGGCAGGCTGTAAATCACTTTTTTCAAAGCCGTTCATTGTCATAAATGAACGATTGTAAGTCAAGGACTGTCTGTATTCTAAAAGGATACCATTCGATGCATGCAGACATATACAATACAGGAAGTCCTCGACTTAACAACAATTCATTTAGTGACTGTTCAAAGTTACAGCAGCACTGAAAAAAGTGGCTTCTGACCGTTTTCACAGTTGCATGCACCATGTGGTCACAATTCGGAGGTTTGGCCACTGGTTCATATTTGTGACCATTGCTGTGTCCCAAGGTCATATGATCACTTTTGTGACCTCCTTACAAGCAAAGTCAGTGGGGAATCCAGATTCACTTAACAACTTTTCAACTGCAGTGATTCACTTAACATTTGTGGCAAAAAAGTCATAAAATGGGGCAAAACTCACTTAACAAAGGTCTCACTTAGAAATTTTAGGCTCCATTGTGGTCATAAGTCAAGGACTACCTGTATGCCTATTTTCCTTTCAGAACTGGCAACATTATGAAGAAGGTGGAAAAGGTGTAGCAAATAGTTAACTAAAAAAAATTAAACGTGTGATCAAAATCTGTCCTGCTTCTACACACATTTCTTTGTTGCGGTCACCATCTGAACGTTTTTCCTCAGCCGTTCCCCGTGGGCCCCTCCTCTGAGCTGGCCTCTAACCGCTCGGTAGGGCCCCGGAGAGAAAGAGCTCTCGGTGCTCTTCAGGGAAGGGTGAATACAAGCAGGGGATAAGCTGATAAGCAGAGGAGACCCTGTCAGTCCCGGGTCTGGTGGGCTGGCTCAGATTTTAGCTCTGGAGGGAGGACAAGATACGGCAGGACCCAATCCAAGGGCGGGCAGGCACCACGGCAGAGGAAGATCTCCGGGGTCCCGTCAGATGATTTTCCTTAGCAGATGGAACCCATGACATGCTTTTTCTGCCAGATCTGATGGGATGGGTAGGTGTACCTGGGGGGATGGGTAGGTGTACCTGTGGAGAGGTGGTTCCCTCAAATATCATTTTTTTCCATCAAAATTTCACATCTGTATTTCCAAATCCACATAGAAATTTCATTGGAAGTTCAATGTGGAGGGACTTTTGTTTTCAACTGACTAGAGAGGTTGCGTCATCTTTGGTCCGCAAAGTGATAAAAATGCTCCTGATGGAATGTGGGCTGACGAAAGAAACGATAGCTCATTTCCCGTGCATTTTATGGGCCAAAAAGTGCAAAATGTACAAAAGAACAAGGAGAGCGTTTTCTTAGAAATGCCTGAATTTCAACATAGTCCATATCCAGTCCCTTCTCCTCCTTTGGCTAAGCATGGGGGAAGGACTTTATACTCAAAGTCTTAAGTGGTATGTCTCCCACATCCCTCCAAAGATTAGTAAGGAGATTAAGGCTTGCTCCATTCTGAAGCAATTTAAAGGATGTCTTTTACAATTGTTTCCCCAAGAAGTGGGTGGAGAACCCTCCATTCTGATCCTCGGTATCATTTCCAAAGACAACATTTGGTTCTTATTTTCGAAAGATAATCATACAAGTCTAGCAGAAAAACAACAAGACCATCATTGTGCCACAATAATTAGTCAGACATGCCCCATTCCAAAACTATGTGTTACTAAGGTTCTCAGAAACTCTGGTTATCGTTATTCAACATGTCCAACTAAAGGTTACGTTTGGTTTCCTCGGTGTTATCAGAATGAGCTAAACATTACCCTTTTTGTAGTAATGGAAAGCCAAGAGGGTGTGGGTTTGACTGTTAGGATTACTGCAGAAAAATAAACAATTGCTATCAATCTCTGTTCCATAGAAGACCTGCATATTGCACAGATCAGAAGCAGGGCTGAGAAAATATCTACAAACCCCTCCTCACAGCACTGTTTTATTTCTAGGTATATTCATCCATGTTGTATGGCTATAGTATCTCATCTTCTCTACTACCCCTCTCTTATTGGTATATTATTATGATGATTATTACTCTGTTGTTTTGCATGTACATGAGAGATAAATTCCTTATGTGTTTAGTCACAGTTGACCAATAAAGCTAGTCTAGTCTAGTCTATTTTCTCTATTCTCTGCTCTGCTCTACTCTACTCTACTCTACTCTACTCTACTCTACTCTACTCTACTCTACTCTACTGGCTTAGAAGGTTTTTTTTTTAAAGTTGCCAACTGCTGTTGAGAATTGGCAGGGAGAATAATAAATAGTGTCACATTTGTATTCCTCTCCCCCACCCATATTTTCCTAAAATTATCACATGTACTCAGTCCTGGCCATATTGTGATCAACTGAAAAAAGCTTTAGACTTGCATCCTGATTAGATGTATTGCTCTTGTTTATATTTCTGTTTTAACATTAGTGTTTACCAAAGGTAATAGACGTTTCAGTCTGAACCTCCGAGCTGAGCAATGTTTTTTTTGTTTCAAAGGGAAAAACGAGTTCAGGGGCTCCAAGGGGAATGATGGCCTTCCACTCGGTTAGAAAGACTAAAAACGCTGCAGGTGGTGGAACTTCAGCTTGATGCTGCAGCACGGCTGGCTGGGGAATTCTGGAAGTTGAAATCCACACATCTTAAAGTTGACAAGGCTGAGAAACACCGACCTGGATCAAGGTAAAGGAACTAATATTTCCAGTGGATTGAGGAAAATACACAGCATTCTCCCCAGATTCTCTGGAATTCCATGGAGGAAGAGGATGCTCGGGGGAATCCAGGATTGATCCAAGGGGGTTAAAATGCACCACACTCACTGGCAAAGGCCAATTAATGTAAGTCCCAGAGAGCTGGAGCCTTTTCATCTATTGCGAAATAATTTTGATCTCAGAGAGCTGGGAATTGTGCAAACCATATGGTGCCCGTTAGAAAAGCTTTGAAAGCTCTACTACAAATACTGTGCAGATTGCAAGGAACATATTAGAATTACAGCTTTAGTCACCATAAGTTTTATCGGTCAGGAAGTGGGTTGAAAGACCTGGCAACAATCAGCTAATTAAAATATGCAGGCAAAAGCCTGCACTTTTTTGGCACTTTGGGCTAGAAATATGCAGAGGGAAATGGAGAACTGCTGTTTATGGCATGCACATCTGTTGAATCATTTTGCCTGTTATTTAGATTTTGATTGGCATAAGTGCAGATATACAGTGACACGGTCAAACTGTTTAATTCCAGAAAGAGTTTTAAGCTGTCTTGAGAATATCATTTGCTGAATTTGGGACTTGTTTCTCATTGAAATAATAAAACATCTATCATCATCATCATCATCCCCATCCTAGCCATGGTCCATCCACTGCAGGATCAGGGGCATCTATCGCAGGTTTCCAACCAAGACGGTCCTGGGCTTCATTTTGCCAGTTGGGTCCGCCCTGCTTGCTGATGTTGTTGATCCATCTCGCTTTAGGTCTCTTTCGTGGACCCTTTTGATCAAGTGGGATCCGTTCTATGACCGCCCTGGTCCACCTGCCCTCAGTTCTTCTTGCTATGCGACCAGCCCTTTTCCATTTCCGTTCTTTGAGTCTCTTGATGGCATCGTATAGAGTTAGAGTAACCCTACTTATGGGAGAAGTTTCTATAAATGGGCGTTTCTTTATTCACTGGCTTACAAAAAAAAAGTTTAGTGAGAATTATACCTTGTTGAAATTGGAAGAGATTTCACGTAAAGATGATACAATTGATTTCTGCACTATCAATCTAGTTTTTAAAATATCTATTTTCTGTTTGAAATAAAGCTCATTTATATGATAAAAATTGTAGATAAACAAAATAGCAGTCCCTCTCAGCCGAAGATGCCACTCTCAATAAACTTTTTTTTTTTTTAAAGATAATGTTTCTACATTTGCAATGACTAGTTTGTGTTTTGGTTTCCTGTTCTGCATATGAGTTTGTAGACTGGCCAACTGTCTGCCTTGAATTAGCAGAAGATATTATTAGACACAAAGCCTGTTTCTGAGTCTGCAGCACTGTGACTGGAATTGGTTGCAAAATTCCTTGGGAAGGGAGAGGGGAACCGGAGGCGTTCTTCCCTTCTCCAGGATGGACCTCAGCCCTCTGGAAAGGCCTCCTCCTGGGGGTGACGGTGGATGCGTTGGTAGCGGCCTTTTGGATCCTGCTTAAAACCGATAGGCCAAAGGGAAGACGGGTGGGGGGGGGATGACTCTGCAAGATCCTTTGGCAACGGTACGATGGACATCTTTCCTTCTGCCTCTCTCTACCAGCTCCCTGGAAGCCCAGCAGGCATTTCCACAATTTCTGGGGGAAATTGGGGTGGCTGAAAATGAGGACGGTTTCATCAACGGAGGTCACGTTATTGCTGATAAAGTAATAAATGAAGGTACTTCTGACTGATCATCAAAGCTAAGTTAAACCTGCCGCACCGCCTTGAAGTCCCGTGATCACATTTTGGGGGCTTGGCAGCCAGTCCACACTTAACGAGTGGCTGCAGCGTCTTGGGGCTACGCGGTCAGATTTTGCAATAGTTTTTGTTGCTTTCTGGGGAAAAACAAAAATTACAAAACACTTCCTTTCAATAATCTGGATTTGGACTCATGACCGCATAATTTGCTTTAGGACCATGGGATTAACTTAATTATTATAAAAATGTACTTAAAATTGACCAAAATTCTGGACTCAATCGTTGCCATAATTTGAGGACGACCCTATTGCGGTTTCCAGCAATGTAGCCCAGAGATTAAACAGCAGCATCTCTGCGTCCTCCGGGTGGTTCCCGTTGTGTGGATAGGCAGAGGCCTCCCTTCCATTGGCTGCCACCTTCTTTCTTTCGTCTGCCTGGCCCTTTTTTCTTCCCCCCAGTGCAGGTGACCCGACAGGAGAGGAGCTGTGACTTCCTCCCCCACCAACTCCGCCGTTTAGCCGAGGATGGATACGGAAGGATGGGTGACAAGGAGCTCCCACTCTGCCTCAGGGAAAGTCCCTTCGTTTGTCCCATCGATTATCAACTATTACGCATCGTTGTTGCACTTGCTCGGCTCGGCTCTTCTGACCTTCAAATTCACAGTAAATGCGGATACTGGCGCTTTAAGATCCTTGGACCGTCCTCGTCACTTCCAGAACGGATCCCTCTGCTACTGAACTCCACCTTTGACGTTTGAAGAGGGCACCAAGGCTGGACGTGTTGTGGAGCAGATAACAAACTGTGGTCAGTTTTAGTACTGTGCGCTGAAGCAGGTTGGTGGTGTGGAGGGTCAGACTAAGATGGTTTGGTTTCTGCAAAGCTGGGTTTTTCCTCTTACCGAGCACCTGGTGGATGCCGCTTTTTGCCATCTGGTTTTTCTCTCTTCTTAGGCTGTGCGGCAGCTTGGGACAGCAACGGACGTGGCGCCTGGACGTGGCACTTGCTCTCTTCGACAGTGGCCAGCTGGGCCATCCTCTCCCCAGGCTGGATTAAAGGACTAAAGGCCCTGCGATTCCACGAACTCCACTGAGATTTGTGGGACAGTGTCAGGCCTTCCAGCTAGTGTGTTTTATTCCATCTGTGGGACAATTGTATGTTCCCAGTTACGGTATGCCCCCCCCATTTAAGAGAAACACAAGATGAAGAAGATAGAAGTTCAGTTAAAAAGGATTGTGGTAACAGAATCTTGCAAGTTTCCCACCGCTACTCTCAACTGCTGCATCCACTAGGGAGGCCGCTCCCTAAGTCTCTTTCACTGACCGCTCCGTAGACTGGGGGCTCCACACGTCCTTGCCTGATGGTTCCCCAGGCGGCGCCCCTTCTTCCCCTCGCTCCCCCAGGGCATCCACACGTTCCATGGCCCTAACTTTTACTACGGAGAGCATGTACGTTTCCAACATGGTGGCTTATAAATTGAGAGCATTTGCTAATGATTTTTTATATTTTAGCAAGACCCCAAAAACAGTATAGAATATTTGATGAAAAAACTAAATGAGTTTGGAGCTTTAGCAGACTTTAACATAAATCAACAGAGAACAATAATGGTTGCTAAGAATATGACCTCTCAGGACTATGAAATATTAACAAAAAAGTCAGGTTTTAAGGAGGAGAAAAAGTTGAAGTATGTGGGGATGACATTGACAAATACAAGTTCTAAACTGTTTCAAAATAACTTTGTGCCTCTTTGGAATGATATTAAACAGACTAATTGAGATGAGATTAATTACAACTATCTTTAGTGGGTTAATCTCTGAAATCTCTGTAATTAAGGTGAATGTTTTACCAAAAATGCTATTTTCTGATTCAGACTCTTCCAATATTTGTAACTGATACTCCATTTAAACCATGTCAGTTTATATGGCAAGGGGAAAAAACAAGAATTAGATATGCTGTAAATTATTGCAAGATGCTAAGAAAAGAGGAGGTTTGGATTTACCAGATTTCAAATTGATGCCTGTCATTTGGTCTGGTGGCTCTCCAAATAAGATCTGAACTGGAGGGACAGGAATTAAGATTTGGATGGCACACCAATTTATGCTACGATAAGGTCAAAGTAAATGCTGGTTTCAACAACCAATTTGTTAGACATGCCATCCTAAGAGTTTGGAATAAATATAAAGTAAGGTTTACTGCAAAGATGTCTCTTTGGGATATGGCCTAGGAGGGCTTTGTTTTGTTTTTTTCTTTTCTTTCGTTCTGTTCTGTTTTGGAAAAGAAATGTAATCTATCAACCTGCCCCTCAGTCCATAAGGGAGTTCATGAGCAAGACACGGTCCAACTACGCAGACAGCCCTCGGCTTACAACCGTTCCTTTAGTGACTATACAAAATTACAACGGCACTGAAAAAAGTGACTAATGGCTGTTTTTCATACTTATGGCCATGGCAGCAGCCTCATGGTCACGTGATGAAAATTGGGGTGCATTTATGACAATTGCAACGTCCTGGGTCACGTGACTCCCTTTTGCAACCTTCTGACAAGCAAAGTCAATTCACTTAACAACCATATTAGTAACTTAACAACTGCAGTAATTCACTTAACAACTGTGGTAAATGGTCATAAAATGGGGGGGGATTCATTTAACAACTGTCTTGCTTAGCAATGGGAATTTTGGCTCTAGTTATTATTGTTAAGTCAAAAACTACCTGTATTTTAGATTAAAATGCTCTGGGATGAAATCCCATATTGTTAGTTATGGGTCACTGTACATTTCAAATCAAGAAAATGGGGCTTGATTGACTAAATTATGTTTTAAGTAAATCATGAGTAATTTTTTAATACAAAGTCAACCTACTGAGAAAGCTACATGTCTTTAATATCAGAGCCAATACTCCACTTTAATTTCTGGCCACTTTGGAGAGCTGCTTCAGCATATTTATTTCAGTTAATTCTGTTGCAACTAGCCAGCGATGGGGAAAGTCAGGATAATTGTAGGAGCGCCACAGCTGGACTTCAAAAATCAGAGGACCTATTATATAGAGGATAGCAAAGAGGTACAAAAATCCCTGGTTTTTTGCTGCCCTCTAGTGATCAACTTGAATTCTGGTCTAGTAGCTTTAAGTAAATGTACAGTAATTCAAAAATGAACCAATGCTAAACTTTATTTGTGCTTTACATTTACGTAGCTGCCTATTTAACAAATGTGACTCTTGGCAGCATACAATAAAGAACAACCATAAAACAACTATTTAAAACATTCCGCAATAAAAAAAATCAATATTCCTTTAAGAAGACCAAAAGAGAGCTTCCTTGGCAGTGCAAATATTGTAGACATCTCCGAAATCCTCCATTTCCCTGGAATCACCAGCCCTCTCGGGACGGGCTGCCCTCCGTGCCTGAGGGCTAATTCGAGGTCACTTCGTTGTAGGCCCACAGTGAGTTGAGTACACAAGGTGTTAGACTCTCCTCCAAGGGAAATGCAACTAGCCAGGCACTAATGTCTTTAAGGTATTTCAAATGAATAAATCTCCTTTCTGTTACAGAAACTGCTTCACTGCTGGTCGCTTAGGGTCAAGAATTCCACTCCCGGGCAGGCAGAGAGAGACAGAGAGAAAGAAGGCTACAGCCACCATGTGAGTAAACATTCATATTTTTCCAATTATAAAAAAAATTAAAAATGAAAAGTACAGTAGCTTTTCTTTGCTTTTCGTCTTCCAAATAGCAAGGTTTACTGTAAATCATTTTACCTTTTTTGTAACTGAAAATGTTTCTAGGTCAGAAAGAGATGGTGATTCCTTTTGGGAGCATTGGCAGGAAGGAAACAGTGATTGCAATTAATTAACTATGGAGGAGGAAGAAGAAGAAGAAAAAGTCTCACAAGGGTAGCATGGGTAGCTGAGCTAAATATGGAATCTGGGAGGCTGAGCAAATCATAACCTTCTGCCACTGAAGAGCTCTTTGAGCTCTTTTAGCAACTGGCCCCAGCCAAGCTGAAGGGAGCCTGGTTCTGGGCTGCAGAGGGTGTGGACCACACCCTCGTTCATTCGCACCTCACAACTTAGCCACCCTTAGAGAGTATACACCAAAAGGGGTGGTCCACTATTCAGCCAACCCACGGACCAGGCCACTGACGGAGGGAACCTGGGCCTTCCAGTCCCACAGGGTCATCTTCATGGAAGAGCTGAACCAATTCTGCCTCTAATTTAAACGCTAAACCTAATTTCAGAAAACCTGGGCAGCTGTTCCTGCCTAAAACTAACCGGACGTTGTAAGAAGGTGGCGAGTCTGAGCCTCCGCTTCAAAAGCTCACATGTGGCAAACAATTGTGTCGTGTTGTATCTGGAGGAGGAACGGGAGCCTTCTCAGATACCAAAATGTCATAGGAAGCCCTCTCCCCTTAATTCATGCCTGGATCTTTTGAGTCTGATTATAAAGAGAGAATCCACTAATCCTTTCCAAACTTAAACTATACTGGAAATTAACATGTAATGTCTTCTTCAGATCGAGCTCAATTCCTATTGGACAAATCCTTTTTCTTTTTTTTGTGGGGGTGACTTCATAATCTAGCCTAGAGCCCAATTCACCGGGGATTCGTGATGACTGTAGGTAGCCCGTTTCAAAAGGATGTGCTTCATATGTACAATATTAAGTGTACAAGCTTAAATCCCAGCTAGATTAAGAAGATTCCTCTACGTTAAGAGATAAATGTTTCTCTCAAGCACACCATATATATCAAAAAGGCAAATTATGTTTTTGTTTGGTGCTAATTAACATTACTGGAAAAGAAAAATGTGAAAGATGCTCTTTTTTTTTTTACATATGATGGATTTTATTAAATTCTGAGTCTATGACTGAACTCAGACTATTGCACCCGTTCTTGGGCAATGCATTTTAGGAAGGACACTGATGAAGAAGAAGAATGTGTCCAGAAGAAAGGAACTAAGCCTGGAAGGACAGACATGTGAGAAAGAAATATTGGACGGATTTAGCTTAGGAAAGAGAAGAGAATTGCAGAAAAACATGACTTAAGTATTCAAACACTTGAATGGCAGTCATGTTGTAGAATATGGAATAGCGTTATTCAGAATTGCTGCATACTCTGAATTCTCTTCAGATGATCAAGTTCATTTGTCTAAAGTTGTTCCAGAACACAGGACGAGGAGAAAAGGAATTAGATTTTGGCTGGACATTGTTTTTTAAAAAATGTATTGGTAAGAGCCACTGAAAAATGGAGACTTCCACAGCAAGTCCTGAATTCTGCCACCTGTTGGGCCTGTGGCGGGAGGCAGCCGTGGTGGGCAGCAGGATGGATTGGATGGTCTCCAAAGTCCCTTCAGAGCTGGGAAAGCATCGTTGGTTTGCAAATAAAAACGATGTGCGGCAGCAACGATGCGCATACTTCAGATTCAGATATATTTCAAAAGCAGAAATACATTTGCGATCCTTTCTAATTGTTTGACTATGTGAGTTAGCATTAGCATTTTGAAATGATTGCATTTCAGCACAGTCGATCAAATGATTATTTTTTTTATTATGGCTAATAAAAATATAATCTCTCTCCCCCTCCCTCCCTCCCTCCTTCCCTCTCTCTGTGGAGGGGGGAGGGTTCCTTGAATCCTAGAGAACCAGCTTCCTTTTCACATGATAAATTCATTGCTCATTTATTTTTACCTTCAGTAATGAAGGCAGATATATTTCTGCCCCTGAGTCTCAAGGCTCATAAAGTCAGAGATGTGTTAGAAAGCTGCACTGTTCAGATAAGAGTTATCAAAAGGGAGGTTTTTTTTTTCATTTGGCACCTAGCAGGTTGTTTGCAATTCCTGTCATCCTTCTCAATTTACTTTAGTGCAAATGGCTGTGTTATTTGAGGCTTCAAAAGTGTTGGGGAATGGAATCCAGTGACAAATTATTGGTGACCATGAAAATGGGTTTCTCAGTTTTTAGCTGACTTGTTCATAACTATATATACTTGTTTCTCTCTCTCTCTCTCTCTCTCTCTCTCTCTCTCTCTCTCTCTCTCTCTCTCTCTCTCTCTCTCTCTCTCTCTCTCTCTCTTGAAAGAGAGAGAAAGAGAGAGACAGAAAAAGGAAAGCAATTTGCCAGTGGATGAATAGAAGTGCAACCACACAGATTCATTTATGATGAATAAAAAAACAAATAGCTACAGTATTTAATAGTAATTCAGTATCATAACCATTATGAATCCACAGCCATTATTTAGTCACATTTACATACCTATATTACGCCTTCCAGATCTAAGCTGGAAAAATCTAGGCAGCTGGATGGATCTGAACATCTCTCTTTGTCAAATAACAGACACAACGTCATGAATTATCCTAGTCCTCTCTCTTTATGCATATGTGGTGAAAACCAGTATTTCTGTGTTTCTGATCTTCAGTAATCTTCAGATCTTTCTCTTTCTATAATATAGGAAGCAGTGTTTGATGCCCCATTAATCACTGTTTAAATTGAAATGCCTCTCTAGGTTATCATTTCAGATAATCAAAGGAGACATGCAACTATTCTTAGGAGCATATTGGGAAGAAAAAGTGAAAACATTGCTCATAAGATAAATTATGCATTATGTGAGTAATTTTACTGAACATCATTCTCCTCCATTTTAGGAAGAGAGACCAAGGATAATGTAACCCCTTCACATGGGTGACCTAAGAAGGAAAGTGATGATTGGTGAGACGCTGTTCAGGGCAGGAACTGGGCAGGGGGGAGAATGATGGGATCGTCCCTTTCCTTCCAGCTGCTTGGAAACATCTGCTGGGCTTTTATGGAAAGAGATGCTGGGCTGCAGGGCACAATTCTTCCGTCCGGATTCGTGGAAATGTCCATCCACGCGTGCGTTTCATCATGTGCACTCGGTCCATTGCATTAGGGCTCCTCTAGAGAATGAGTGTAGCTGCAACTAGGTGGAGAAACTATTGTCTGAAGCAGGAGATGAAATGGCTCATATCTATCTTCCTTCATGCGATGCTGACTAAATCATTGCTCCAGGTATCTGATTAAGTATATACCAACTTGGCTTTTATCTGATAGGGAGCATTTCTTGATGAGGTAATATGGAAAACCTGCGTTACTTTGCATTTTATTCAGCAGAAAGGACGAATATTTAAATCTCACCTTGGATGACGTCTCTGATCCAGTTGCAGCAAGCTTTAAATATTCCCAGGGGATTGCTTACCTGCGAATAACCACATCTTCCTATTCTTCTGCCCTACAGCTAAAGTCTCAGCACTCAGGGCTGGTCCTAGCCTGAATCAAAGTGGAGCAGTCAGTTTAGATTTGCATTTGAAGCTATTTTTAGAGCTATGCAAAATATTCAAAAGAGCATGTTGTGAACTGTTGAGACTTTATAAATAAGGCTCAGCAGGGCTGGTGCTTGGCTGTTCCAGGTTCAGCCCGCAGGTCCGCGGGCAGCCCCTGGCAATCGCAGCAGCACTGTGGGCTCTCCAGAGACAACCTGGAAGAAGCCCTTGCACTGCTGGTGGAAAGGGAATTTGGTCAGGCAAGGAACACAACGAAAGATGTGTAGTGTCAACAACTACATCAGACCTGTAAACTGAATGAGTAGATGCCAAATGATGAAACTGACAAATGGAGGAAAGCAATCCGTCATCACATCGCATTGCACTTGTGTTGAAAGGGTTGGCCAGTGACCGTTGCCTGGGGGGGGACACCAGTTAGGGCTTCTTTCATGTCCCCTGCAGGACCTGGAGCATTGGAGGAGAGCTCGCCCTGCCCCATGGCAGCCCTCGGGTCTCAGACGCGGGCTTGCTGCTTGTCAACCCAGTGTCCCAACCATGGAGCAGGCCCACATGCTCCTTGTGAGATAGCAATAGACTCTTAGGCTCCCAGGGTGCCACCACCCAACACCGGGTGAGCCTCCTCCTCCTCATCGGTGTGCATTGCAACCAGATTATAGGGCATGTTACCTCACTAAATCAGTTGCATTTTCAAAGGGATGGAGAGACAATCGGTCCTTCTGTACTTAAACAAACCTCAGTCCAAGCCAATGGATTTGTAGTCCTCAGCTCTCTCTCAGATTCTGAAACATGCTCTGCATATTTTGATCTTGATCTAATGTTTGATACTTGGTAGCCTGATTCTAATAAAAACCAATATATAGAAATTTAGCACTTCTTTTAATACTGAGTGGAAATCAGTTTGACTGAAGAAGTATTTCCCTGTCGGTACTACGGCTTTCACTTTCATGTAGAAAGTCGGTTTAGTTGAAAGAGAAAAATCCTGTTTCTTTAACAAAGGCTGTACGTGTCTTGTTCTTAATCCTTCGAATATAAATTGTAGACAAAGCATTTGATATTTGCATTCATTAACATTTGTGACCTTAAATATTTGTGTCTGTTCTCTTTTGTATTCCTTTTCCCACAGTCTCTCAAACTGTCCGCCTATCCTTGAGTGGGCAGGAAAAAAGATCTCGAGATAAATTTTGCTGTCCACGTGGTGATCCATCGATCCTGCCTTTGCGATGTCTGCCAGTGGCGTTGCTGAGATCTGAGCCAGATGCTGTGAGCCAACCGGCCGGTTTCTCCTCTGCCTCTGCTGCCCTCTCTCTTTCAGCACGTCCACAACCGGGGGGGGGGGGGGGAGAAAAGTCCAAGGCTCTGCCACAGAAATAGGGCAGGATGTTGTTGTGCTGGGACTTCTCCCCCCCCCCTTCCCCGGCTGTCTTCTTCTCCCAGGTCCCTTCGAGCAGCCCCTCCAAGTGAGACGAACGAAAGTAACGTGTGGAAAAACAGTAGGGCGGGAATAATCCCACAGAGGAGGGAAGCAGATCCTGACGTGATTAGGTAACTAAGCAATTTCTGTAAATTTAGTTGAATGAAATAATATGTCCTGAGTTAAAAAAAATATATTTTTATACATAAAAACAGTGTTCCACGTCTCTGTTGATCCATCCGTTATAGGAGGGAATGTTTAATATTAATATTCAATTGAATATTAATCTTTAAAATCGCCTGAATCACTTGTATGTATTTGAGCCCAAATTTTCTAGCTTTTTTTACACATCCATATCCCATTTCCAGCATAAGTGTTAAGTAAGTTCATACATTCTAGATAATTTTCTCATGTTATATATACCAATGATAAAATATTTTATAAAAATTCCCTTTAAGACTGTAAGATAATGTAAATTTCCCTCCTTTTAACAACATATTTTCCCATTGTTCCATCTGTATAATATAACCAAAGTTTTTAGCTTACTTTACCATTCTTTGACCTATTCTTCTTTTGTTTCAAATTTCAGTGAAAATTTATACATTTTAGCAATTCATTGTCTGTATATAATTCCATTTTGAATTTTGTCTTACGCTGTTCAATGCCATTAGTTCTTTATCTACTTTAAGGCTTTCTGATGGCTGCAAGAAAACCATTAACAACTATGTTCCATGTCATCAGATGTCTTAATTCTATTTTATATTCCCTTTGAAAAAATTCTAGCACTTGACAATATGTTAATCATTTACCTTTGCCTGCTGTATCTTCACTATAAAATGCTTCCTGTGCTGAGAACCGTAAAGGTGTTTTCGAGCACAGCCTGGGTTGGTGGCTATTCCATAATCTCCATATGTCACGACCAACAGGGTGATTTTCAAAGCCTGCGTTAACTTTGAGTGACGCAGGTGCTTATGGCGCTGAAATCTAAGATCATGTTCTTCTAGCTCTAAAAGTATTTCGCTGTATTTCTCAACAACCCCTATTCTTTTATCCAAACCAAAAATACCATTTCAGGTCAGGTAGGCCCGATCCTCCCCTCCCCTTCCCGTTTTGTGACCCCTTGCATTTAACTTGTGGGGTTTTCCCTCGCTGTGCCATCCTAGGGGTATCTCTTGGGCATTGTTCCAAAAGGGCACAAGGCCCAGCTTTGAATCTGGAGAGCCGCCTGCTGCTGGCACACCTGACCCTAACCCTTCCCCCCCCCGGAGGATGAAGCCTGCTGCATCGCTCTCCTGCTGAAAGGACCGGCGCACGTTTACCTCCCCCCTACGTGGCAGACGGCCACTTAGGCGCTTTCTGAGCAAGTCTATTTATAAAACTGCACTTAATTGTGCATTAAAAAAAAAAAAAGCAAAACCCACTTCGGCCTTTAACTAAGTGACCTTCTGAGCCGTGGCACTGGGGCAGAGGGCACCAGTGCAGAGAGCATTGCCTTCCTCTTTTCCTTAAAATATCAAGTGGGTTAAGGATTATTATTCTAGGATTAATAGCAAAGCCAGAGGCTAAACCCTGATAAAAAATGGCATGCCAGCTAGTTTTGTTTAAAAAGATCTCAGCAGTATATTTCTGTAGATTTAGGAAAACACTTCATTTCTTGAGGTTTTCCTGCTGCCACAGGCTGAAAAATTAATTCTTCAATGGAAAAGAAAGTGCAAAGAAAAAAAAAACTTGGGCATCTTGAACAGAAATTCTGAGATGTCCCAACTTAGACTGAAGGATGGCTTAGGAGGAAGGTTCCTGTAATACAAAAGAAGGCAAATAATTCCTGCGTCAGAAATCTTTATCAAAATAAAGATTTTAAAAATTACTAGGATCTTAGGACCCAAGCTATGTATTTACAAGTGTAATATTTGTTTTACTTTTTAATGAAGCATCCCATTACCTTTTGTGGAATTAATACATGCCAGCAGCACAACTGTCAGATTGTGCACTTCTCCCATTTTTGCTACAAATTCCTGACACAAAATCTGTACACAAAATCCATGTATTGTGAAAGATTTAACAAAATAAGAATATTAGAATTGAAAGCAAATGTAAAATTGCAAGTGTGTTAGCATTTTTCATCCCCAAGTTCATTGCGGACCAAGACCGGAAATGATGGGTGTTAGAGGAGTTATTCTTTTCCTAGCAGCTTCAAAATTCACTTGGAGTTGTCAACTTTTCCCTACTCTGATACAAAACACCTTACAGCTCTAGGGGTGGCGGGTGTTCCAGAACGAACCCTTTACGAGAGAGTTTTAAAGGCCCTCGGAGGCACAGGAAGGGGAGCCAGAAAAACGGGTGCTTTTGCGAATGCTTCAGATCAGAATCCATTCCTGGACTCCAAGCGTATCTTCTTCCGTGTTGTCGCTCACTGGATTTCTGAGTCGCTGCCAGAGCTCCACTCCAGAGAGCAGAGGAGGCGGGAGAGGAGTGGGGCAGCTGCCTTCCGCTAACATAGAAGCGGCTGCCGGAGCTGCAGGTCAGGGGAAGGAAGCAGGGGGGATGGTTCCCAGCTCGGGCAAGGGGCTGCCCTAAAGCGGCTCATGGCGACATAAAATTCAACAGCTGCAGACCTATTCGTGACAGTTTTCAACTCTCTTCCAGAACTAAGAGAAGCCCCTCCTGAGCTGGGTGGGGCATCTCATCGTTTAGATCTTGGCTGCAAAGACCCCTCTCCCTTCGTTCTCTCTGTGAATAAACCTGAGCTTCACCCCACAACAGTGAAACCGATTTTCTAAGATGAAATAGAGAAAAGCAGAAGACTCTGAGCTGCTGTTCTCACAATTATAGCTGCTTCGCTGAAACTCTGAACAGATGATCTAAGTAGAAACGGTGGGGATATTGAGGCAAAGGGGGAGGGAGGAATCAGGTGCAGCTCCTGAAATAGCTCAGCGATGATGAATATTCTGCCTGAATAAAATGAAGTTCTGGAAGAGAACAGATGTTGCTTCTGTGATCATCAGCCACAGCTCAGAGAACCGTCTCCTCTGCCCCCAGGGCTCCATAGACGCCGGCCTCATCCCCTGTGAAAGGAATGCAGGGCTATCTGCCCCAACGGTGCCACCCTTTGAAGAGCAGCCTTTGGATCATAAACATGCACAAAGTAATTCTGAAGATCTAAAGTAAAATAATATAATCATGTTCTGCCCTGTCTGATCCATCAAGTTCTAATTCAGCGTTCTGTATCTTACCTGTAACACCCAGTGAGTGTCTGTTGAAAGCTGCTAAGACTATTCCCTGCCGTTTACTGCTACTATCTTGTTCTCAGAAGCACAGTCGTTTTATACAATTAAATCAACTTATTCCATAAACCTTGGTGTATAGTTACCTTCTATAACTTCTATAGCATAGTGTCAAGTACTCCCAAAGGAATGAATGAAGAGGGGGCAAGCCCTTCCTGCTGAGTGGAATTATCACATTGCCTTTATCAGGACTCAATTTTTCATCACTGCCAGTGTGCATTGGCACCCATTTAAAATATCTGCCCTCTTTTTCTAAAAGCCCATCAACTTTTGAATGAATTAGTTGTGATTATTTAAAGATGCTCTGTGGTTCAAATTGTGCTTCCGTTCTGAGTTATTGAAATAGCCAATATTTCCTATAAGGCCAATATATGGGTCTCGGGCCAGATACTAAAAAGCGGCAAAGAGGTTTAATGTTTCCAATTTGAAATTAAGCACCATATTAACTGCAGTGGGTAAAAATTCAAAAGAATTCCACGGGATCCCCTTTCTTATGTTAAAAACACCCCCTTCCCCCCCCCCCATGCTGACACATTACATTAAATCTCCTTCTGTATCGGCTACCCATAGAGAGAACTAAAAATAGATCATAGCATTTTAGAGCCTCCATAACGTCTCAAGATCTGCTGCGCTTGCAAGAGTGAAGCAAAGAAGAGTCAGTCAGAGTTGTTCCCCGTATGGCATATTTCAAATGAACTTGTTCAGTTTTATGACTAAAAAGGGTTCTGTTTCCAAGTAAGGGGCTCTGGAGGGGAGGGGAATGACAACCACCACTGCAGTGGCCCCTGGCAGAGCCTGGGTCGGAGGAGGAGGAGGAGGAGCTGGGGCCAGTGGAGGGAGATGGTGCTGCCTCTCTGGCCCAGGAGGAATGACCAGAGGAGGAGGAGGAGGAGGAGGCAGTCCCGGGTCTCTCGGAGGACCTCGGAAGAGTTGCCAGGGAGGAAAGGGCAGGCAGGAACGCAGAGGAGGGACGGAGGATCTCCGGAGACCAGCAATGGCCTCCCCCACCCAACCCTTGAGCACGGAGAATGGAGAGGAGGCAGAGCAGGGCAACCTGGCTACTCGGGAGGAGGGTCCCCCACCCTTCTTCACAAGGCTCACCTGGGGAATAAGATTTAAAGAGACACTTTTGTCGGGAACAAGCCTTGCGTTTTTCTAGCCACACTTGCTGTTGCCAACATCTTGCTGCCTTGCCTTTGCCCTTTGGCCATGGCCTTGCCTTGCTGTGCCGTGCCATGCCGGACTTTATAGTGACACACTTCTGCTCTGAGTTGTGCTGCAGTCCCAGTGAACCCTCCGTATGACGAGGACGCTCAGTGACACTAAGCCTCCTGAACTGGGCTGCTCCCCTTGGCTTCTAGTCGCCAGGAACTATTGCAGGCCTGTGTGCGTGTTTAGAGCTTTGGCTCCTGGACTTCCAGTTAGCGATGGGACTTTTTGGGGGGGAAGTTGGAGCAATGAAAGGGAGTTAACCCTTCACTTCGGCTGTGTCGCTTCTGTGTGTAGCCCGGGTCATAACAACCACAGGTGATGTTTTCCCTTCGTCTTCTTTGGTCAAAGGCATGAAACTGTTCTTAGCAGAGCAAATGCTGAAGATTTAGTACCACTACATATAAACCTCGGTTCTGACATTGTTTCAGATTGTTTCCCCTTCTTGACAATAAATTCTGGCATGAAAAAGGATTAAAAATGATCAACCTTTCCGATTCTCCCCTGCAAAAATCAAAACATTAACAAATAAAAACCAATATAGCAGACATGTCAAACTCACAATGTCACGTGATGTCGCGCAACGTATCGGAGCTTTTTCGCCATTGCCGGCAATGGGATGGGCGCGGCTCCGGTATGATGAAACCGGCCTGTGGGCCGGCAATTTGACACCCCTGCAATATAGTGAAGTTAAATGGGAAATGTTATTTGTGTTTGCATATCTAAAATCAGCAGAAGAGACAAATGCATTTACCCTCTTGCACACAAACACAGGAAAAGGAATCAAAAATAAAAGCAGCGTGGAGTTGGTACTATTTAATATTTGAGAATAACCCTTATGCTTTATCTGACAAACTACAGTCCTTGCTGGCTTTTCAGCATCATCAGTAATGCTTTTTCTTGCCTATTACTGCAGGCGAGGAAAGGGCTCTGGTGAAAGCTGGTCAATGCGGTTCTGCCCAAATCAGCAAGCGGGAGGATATTTCTGTGTGGCCCTGAGACAGGCACATGTACTGATGCTTCCAGCTGTTTAAGTGACAATAGGGCCTCCTCCACTGCTTTGCTCCTTTTGTCCTCAGGAGGGGCACGTTCCTCACTTGGGGCTTTGTGTGGATCCCTTGGTTTCTGGGCTGGATTCAGCAAAGGCCGCTGTTCCAGCCTTGACATGGGAGGCAGATTAAAGGCTGCTACTGCCAGACAAAACGCTGAGGGCTGATTTATGCCTTTAGGACCAAATAGGATCTTAAGTGGACTGATTTATGGCTACTCGGTTTACTCTCTGCTGGAATAAACGTATCCTTTTACATTACATTTACATTTTTTTGTTCAATATTTTTAAGCTTTTTATATAAAATAAAATTTTCAAATAATAATAATACCTACATTGTAGAATAGAAGGGCAGCATGGTAGCATATGTTGTCATGGTAGCATATGTTGTATAGGTGTGAAAAATGATTTAACTGGAGAAGATCAGGTTATTGGCTCCTTTACAAGTACTTTTGCTTAATAAACAGAACTGAAGAAAGTACATAGAATGCAGCAATCTTGTTAAAAGGATCGGATAAAGAAAAAGGCCTAATTAAGTGGAAGGAGCCTTCTCACCATCCTAACTATCCTTAAATGTTACATTGCAATTCACAGCGACTAGTGAGTATATCTCAGTGATAAAATATAAAATGTTTCACCATTGATTCCTTTAAAATGAAGAAAAACAGATTGAATTTATGTCATCGTAATTTCAATACACTTTTGTCTAGCTAATAGTCCGCATGAATAAGCTTATTTGGGTTCAGATGTCCTCCATATTATGTATATATTCAATTTATATAGCCATTCAGCTCTAGCAAATGACTCTGGGTGGCAAACAATCATAAAACAATTAAAAACAGAATATAGTACAGAATTACTATATTCAATCACTATAGTCATGTGGCAGCTGAGAAAAAAAAAGTCATCAGAGTAGTCAATAGATTAGCCAGCAAAGTGGGTTCTTCAGCCCCCCCAGGGTCCCTGCCCCAAAAGGGCCCATAAGGCACGTCTCCCAAGCCTCATGAAAGGCCAGCCAGAGTCAGGGCCACCCTCTCCTTTGAAGGGTGGACGTTCCAGGCAGTCTCCTAGTCTCTGCCAGCCGACCTTCCTTGGGTAATGGCACCCCTACTATGCTTAATCTGCTGGACCAAACTGGACAGGCAGAAGCCGCTGGGAGTCGACCCGGTCCGTCCGGTGACCCGGTCCCGAGTCATGAAGGGCTTTAAAAATGGCAACTCTGAATTGCACCCGGAGACACACAGGCAACAGATACAGCTCACAAAGCAGGAAAAGGCCACTTTTTCTGGGGGGGGGGGATGGCCTCAATTTCATGGAAGCTGCCACAGGGAGAGCCTTCCAGAATGAAGTTAAAACAGAGTTTTTTTCAGAGGTTTTCCTCTGTTTATGATATTAATTCATTTTATTTATATAGTTTTAAATTTTAATAGCTATTTATAAACAGAAGAAGGCAAATGAAAAGGAAGAAAAACTAAAAGAGGTACAAAAGCATTATAAGAAAAGAGTAAGCAACATTTCAAAATAACATTATGTATGTGCTGTATATTGTATCAATTAAGATCTTCTGAACAATATGAAATCCATTCAATATGCAATGATTAATAATGATAAAAGTATAATATGAACAATAAATCAAAATGAGAAATTATTAAAATGCCTTCCTAATCTAAAACTAAGAATACTACCCTTTGAGCAAATGAAAGAAAACCTTACTGTAGATATGAAAGTCTTAGCTAAACTTTTTTTGTGTGCCTGCGAGTCAGTGTTGACTCCTATTGACTGTCTGGATTGGGCTACCTGAAGTTTTCTTGGCAAGGCTTTCCAGAAATGAATTGCCCTTGCCTCCTTCCTAGGGCTGGCAGAGAGCGACTGGCCCAACGTCACCCAGTTGACTTTGTGCCTCAGGTGGGACCACCTCACACATAACTGGCTCTCTTACCTGGCTTATTGTTAGGTAAAATTGCCCTTGTGTTCAAAAGATAAGGAAGGTCCCTCAACCACCTCAAGATGTGCCTTGGATAACCTCTGACCATTGTCCGGCCTGTGGCTCATCCCCCCCATCCCAAGGTTATTCTTTTTGGAGGAGGAGAAACCACTATGGATGCCCCTGAATTGTACAGTAGAAGTAAAACATTCAACCAAGTTCCAGCTACAGATGCTTCCAGATGTTTTTTCCCCCAAGGACGGGGGCTACTAAAAGGGTCCCATTAAGCTTATCAGAGAAAGCCCAAGAGGAGACTGTACTGTTTCAAAGAACACCCACTTCACACACATCACTAACTAGCATCCATATAAAAAGGGGAACAAAAGGGACTCAATAGCCATTTTATCCAAAGAACTTCACCCTTTAAAAAAAAAGGATTTAGCCTGAGAAAAATTTGGCCTTGTGGAAAAACACTAAGTAAATGCCCAGCAGGTCACTATAGGGATGATATTCTACTTCTAAGGTGACCAATTCACTAACTGTCCTTTACAGAGAAGTTAGTATGCATGTCAAGGTCATCTCAGGGGTTTTCTAATGTTAGGGTAGCAATGAGCTTAACTGCTGCTTCTGTGCTCTTAATTTTGTTTTTTAGGGCAAGCAAGCAAAGTGGAAAACCTTAGCAATTAATTCATAAAGGCTTTCTATATACCGCAGAATTCTGATTTTCCAGACTTTCCGATCACAGAGTCCAACACCCTTGAAGTTTCCCTTGTGGAAAAACCCCCAAGGAAGGATATTCTCCCTACTTTGTTTTGAAGGATGCTACAAACTTTCAAAGGGATCAAAAGAAGACTTTAGTTCAGCCTTCTCCCTGTTGTGTGTCACGTGTTTGTGTGTGTGTGTGTGTGTGTGCGCGTGCGTGTGAAGGTTTCCTGCCTTGAAACATATGCTTTGATTTTGGTTCTGGGTTTAGGTCTTTCTCCCTCTCCAAGTTATTTTAAGGCTCACCAGATGACCTGATCTAGATGACATCCAGCCTTGGGAATGTATTCTTTAAAGAGAGTTTAAAATGCATCTTCATGCCACTTTTAGCAAAATGTGAGGGTGAGACATTATGTGAAATAGGAAGACATTAAAATTTCATGTTAATGTATTATATTGCATAAATCAATGTTTATCGCATTGAGTAAATCAGTGCAGAGGTATCCATGTTGAGATGGCAGCCACAACTGCAAGATCAAACCCCAGAATAAAAAATTGGTCATGTTATCACAGAACACACTTAACAAGATAAATTGTTGCCTTATTTTCCAACTAGGCAAATCTGGGGCAGTTGAATCCAAACTGCACCGGGACAATTGTCATCGAACTAACTCTAAACTTGGCAAATTTGGGGAGAGCCACGGCACAAAGATGGGACCATGGAGGAGTAGCAGAGGTGAGGTGCCCCCTACGGCTGAACTTTGGGGCAGCCACAGGTCACGCACCCACCCACCCCAAGCCCTGGCCGGCTGCCTGGTTACCTGCCTGCCCTTCGGAGAAGCTGGGGCTGACATGTTGCTTGCCACCCAGGGCCTAAACAGAAGGGGAAAGGATTCTGCACTCCCCGGAAGAGCAGCTCTTGTCCGGCTTAGCCCGGCCATCTGCTGCTCCATCACCTAGTGAGGAGGAGCATCACCGGGTTGAGCAGACTGACTGTAAATAGAGCCACTGACTGTCGCACTTCCTTTGTGGTGAAATGCCTGAGGTGCAAGGAGCCCAAAGGAAAAGCAACACGGTGCCATTCTTCCTCTTTCGCACACAGAGAAACATTTGTGTAAATTCATGGTTTATTTATATTTATTACAAATTTTTCATAGACTAAAAGAGTAATCAAATAAAGAGTAAGAAACATTCATATAAATTCATGTACACATTGTATTTACATCTAACCAGAAGTCAGTTCCAGGTAGCCTTCAGTGCTGAGCAAAATACTTTGAGCAGTAAGTCAAAGGGCAGCATCGTTTTTAACTCATCATATGTGACTTTTTATCTAGATTTCTGATTTTCAAAATAACACACTTGTGAAGCCCCTCATTAACTCGGGTGCTATACTGTATCCTGTAGCAAATGTAACAAGTCCAAAAGGGTCACTCTTCAGAATTCAGGCCACTTGGTTTGAAACTCATTCTGGAAGGCTGCATGCAAGTGAATCAGAATAATATTATGTGGTTTTTGCACCATGTGAAAATTCCTGCTCATCCCAAAGGAAATATTTTTTCTAAGGCTGTCGCAGACAACATATGCAAAAAAATGAAATGACATGCATTGATTTATATAAACTAGCAGAATTTCCATTCTGCTGGGTTTCTTTTATTTCTTCCAAAACAGCCAGATGTGCAAAATCAACACTTATGAAATGCATTTTAAATGCAACTACTCATATTGAACCAAAGGGATTAAAAGGCAAGAACAGACAACTATGCCAGTTGAGCAGAAGGCTGATGGTGCCGGAAGGTTCCCCAATGAGAACTCTCTGAAATTGGGCTCAAAGGGCTCAAAGGGCATGGTTGTTTCTGTGGTCAGCCCAGCTGACTTGACCTCTGCACTTTCAAAGCACCTTCAAGTCACCTGATTGCAAAACCTCTCCTTGATGCCAGGATCCATGAAACATTTGCCTCCACATTTTACTGAAAATGGTTCCTGTGCTTTTTTTTCCTCCTAGGTTGCTGCTCCAGAACTTAACTCCTAGCTGCTTCTGGTATTGCCTTTTGCTGCTGGATTCTTTTGATCCTCCATAGGTGTTCTGATTTCATGCTCTGTGCCTAGTTCTGCTGGCTGGATTCAAGAGATGCTCCTGAACTGAGGGGGGAAAACATGCACGCTGTCCTCTGTTATAAAATACTGAGCAGGGACTGCTCTGCTTTCAGCCGAGCAGGGAGACCAGGCAGACATGGAAAATCTGGGTGGGTGGGTGGGGTGGAAGAGCCGAGTGACAGTGAGTCAGTAGAAAAGGCAAGCGGGGATGTAGGGGGGGGGAGGTGGAGGAGTTTACTGTAAAATGCCTATGAATCAGCCATGCGAAGGGGCTGTGAAAAAAGCCAATTCAATTTTAGGCTACCTTGAACACAATTCCCAAAGCACAGAGAGTGATCACTCCATTCCATTGTGCATTAGTCACGCCTCGAATACTGTGCCTGGTTCTGGGTGCCACATTTTAAAGAAGGTCCAGAAAAACTGGACTTCCGGGAGCAGAAATCACTTCCTGCAAAGAAAGACTGAAAAATTGAGAGGGGGGGGGGGGAGATGAGGTTGACAGGATAACATTCCTCCAACACCTGAAAGGCAGGTGCAGCAAAAATTAAGACAACACGATTAAGTGAGCATCACAATACACACATTACCACTTAAGTACTTGAGGGCGATGTCACAACATAGATACAAAAGGTTGCATTTCACCACTTTATGCAGAGGCCAAGGTAGACCCTGGAAAGTTCTCACCCGTTCCAGAGTGCAGAAGCCAGAAAAACTGTTTGAGCCACAGGAAGACAGAGTCTAGTGGAGCTCTGGGTGGGCAACAGGGCAACCAGGGGCACCGAGCGGGGGGGGGCAGGGGCGCTTCAGTTTCCGGCTCTAAAACCCCTTGGTTCCGTTTTTCCATTTATTTTCAGCTTCCATTACACGCATTTCATGAAGTTGTCATTAGCTAGTGTGTGTCTTCTATGTATCTTTAAAATCATTTGCGGGCCTTTTAGCATTTATTCGTCTTGAATCATAAGCAATATCGCTCCACCTTCTAACTTTCCTCTGGACGCCCCCCGGGCCGGTGCCAGCGGAAGACCCTTCCTCGCCCGTCCCCTGAACGAGCCGCCTTTCCTCTCTCGCCACGAGGCCACGGACGGCCCACACGAGCCACGGGCGTCCCTCGAACCTGACCGCCCCCCCGCAGACGCCGCCTCCAGCCCGTCTCTCGGACGAGGCCCCCGGGCCGGAAAGCGGGGCGAGGGGGTCGCGCGGCTCCCTCTCCCCAGGCGGGGCCGGCAGGAGGCGCCGCGCGGGGCTGCGCGGGCCGACATAAAGGCGGGAACAGCGGAGCAGCCCCCCCCCCCACTTCTGGTGCAAGCGCATGCGCTCTGCGGCCGCAGCGGGGGAACTCTGGGACGTTTCTCCTCCTCCTCCTCCTCCTCCTCGCCCTCTTTCTCCGCCAGCGCCGCAGCCGCAGCCACGGGAGGCGCCCGGCCGGCCGGCCATGGAGAGCCCCCCTCGCTGAGGACTGAGCGCCCGGCCGGAAAGGGCCCCGCCGCCCCTGCCCGCCCGCGGCGGCCCCGCTCTCCCACCATGGGCAACGAAGCCAGCCTGGAGGGCGGCGAGAGCCTGGCCGGACTGCCCGAAGGTGTGGCCGGGGCTGCTGCGGGAGACCCGGCGGGCCTGGCGGAGGACCTGAGCCGCCTGAGCCCGGAGGAGCGGAGGCAGATCGCCGCCGTCATGTCAAGGGCGCAGCGGGGGCTGCCCGCAGGAAAGACCGCCGGCCCGGAGGCGCCTCCCTTGACAAGGCACGCCCGGGGGGGGGGAAGGGGGGAGGAGGAG